>NC_081781.1:10816092-11116092 GCF_963082965.1 Carassius carassius | reverse complement strand
CTCGAAAAGGTAAGCAAGTTGCCTCCTAAGACCAAAGATAAGCTCATCAATGCAGGAACGAAGGTTGGATCCAACTCAAATGTCCTGATCAAAGTCCACGCAGCATGTAAATGAACAAATGTGTCTCCTAAAAATGTATGCATGCTATCACAAAGTATAGGAGTCTTAAAGAATTTGTCATATTTGTTATGTACACTTGTTTGTGAATTAATATGAAAATGAAGTGTTTACTTGTGAAACTATATTAAACTCATACAAACGTTTTCATGATTTATTTTAGATGTTTGCCATTTTAGTTTACTATAATCATTTTTACATTACATAAAAAATGATTCATTGTCTGTTTAACATACAGTACTGTAAATGAGTCTGTGCTGACGTTATTGCACAATATACGGCATCCCAGAACTGTTCAAGCCCAAAACCTTATCGGAAAGTGCCTGTAATCAGAGTAAGTGTTGATAGAGTTGTGTATTGCAAACCTCAAATGCTTCTGAGGCAATACACTGTACATTCTGTACAAATACGTTGCATTTTGTGTTTTTACTCAATGCAAGCATGGTACACCTGATTTAGCATTTACAATAAGATAGACCAATACAACAGACCCAAATGATT
Organism: Carassius carassius; assembly: GCF_963082965.1. Taxonomy (NCBI): domain Eukaryota; kingdom Metazoa; phylum Chordata; class Actinopteri; order Cypriniformes; family Cyprinidae; genus Carassius; species Carassius carassius. The sequence goes on along the minus strand of NC_081781.1, from coordinate 11,115,474 downwards.
AAATTAATAAATTGAATAAAGAAAATACTTAATGTTATTATTATTTTATTTTTATTGTATTATTATTATTATTATCAATTTTAATGATAATTATTAACAATATATATATACCTTAATAAAATCACGGACCAAGACACCCATGCAAACCCTTACAAAAGGGATTTTATTTGTGGTCTATTTGATTAGATAAGAGTTATCTTGCAATAGTTACGCAAATGTCTGTGTTTGATAATGTCATTACACATCTTTCTTTTACAGTATACTGTACTGAGGTCAGGTTCTCACTCATTTCTAAAGCCTGACTACGGGATTGTACAGGTTCAATACCTGATAAAATGCAATAAAGAAAATTAAATGGTACATTGAGCCCTAATTTCTGAGAGTAGACATATTTTGTAGATCAAAGTATTGTACAGACTAAAAGTAGCCTAAGGAAGTCCTTAAAAAACATTTCTACAGGAAAAAGAGTTGATTCTGCATCAGGATCCAAATGTGATAGAGGTATAAACCATGTAATACGAAAGAATTTTTTTGCGCAGAAAGAGACATTAGTCAGCTTGTATTTTCATTATTTTAATATATGCATATATAATGTTTCTGTATTTTTGTAAAAGCACTATGAGAAAGAAATTAAATCAGTGCACTTCTCTTCTCTTCTTCTTATGTAAGATAGAAAAGACAAGTCTGTCAATATCTGAACTTTGATATCAGTGGACTTTTAAACAAGCATTCATGATTAAACAGTGTTGCTGTGTGTTCTCCTTTTACAACTAACTAGTGTTGTATAAATTACCTGAAAGTCATACTCAAGCAAAAGTACAGATATCTTACCAGAAAATGACTTTGGTAGAAGCTGAAGTGCTAGTTTAGAATATTACTTGAGTAAAAGTCTTAAAGTATGTGATATTTAACGTATATTTAACGGCATAATGTTTTGTTTTTAACATAAAACGGTGAATACTAACATTTGAAATAATTTAAAACATGAAAAAAAAAGTCGAAATGTGAAATGTAAACCGCCAATAGGTTACCGCAGAGCATCTGAGCGAAGTGGAGCGGTGTGACCAATTCCCGCCCCAACATAACATTTTTCTAGTAGGCCTAATTGTTTACTCTTTGTACAAAAATTATTGGATAATTGTCTAAAATTATACATGCTGATAAATAGCAATTATCAAGTTTGAAAACGAAATTCTTACATTCTTCTCAATTTTATTAATTGTATTAATTAAAATGTATTAAATATATTAATATAATCTTAGCAAACATAGCCTAGCTAAAATGCAAAAACAAAAGAAGTGTATTTTTGTATTTTCGTTCTTTTTATTTCTGTGAAAATGGCTGCCATTGTTATGCAATAGAACATTCAAAACAGATCTTTACAAAATACACCTGGATTATAAAGCCTGTGAAAAGCACACACAAGATAAAATGCACTTAAGGAACGCTTGGATGAGTGAGTCATTGAGATTCAGCCGATTCATTCAAACGGCAGATTCATTCAGAAACAAAGCATTTGACTGTGTTAATGGGTGAATCACTGGATAATTTATTCAGCTGATTCATTCAAATAGCTAATTCATTCAATAAGTAAACAGCGATCCATCGCTCAGAGACGCAAAACAGTGCTGTTATCTGTTTGGAACTATTTTCGTTAGCAAAATTGAGCAAAAACAAACACTAGTATGTCTAAAATGTAAGTCACTTATTACTTTACTAAACTTGTATAAAATGATTATTGAATGTGTAAAAGATATTAAATGTATTCATGTATCTGCAGAAAAATGGCACTCTTTGTGTGATAAAGATATGAAAAGCATACAGAAGCATTTTTGCCATCTACAATTTAGAATATTGAGTTTGATATAATAGACTAATTTGGTGATATAGCCTACTTGATAACTTCAAATTGCACATCATTACAACAACACTTAACATTACGATATTATCGCAGACGATGCTGTATCGCACACACCAGCCTCAACTTGAGTGGGAAATTAAATCATCCGCGGTTGTGCGCCATGAGCAAAGGTGTTTTTTAGGAGTCTAGCTTGCAAACCCAGACCACTGATTTGTCAAACCGGCTTTCCTGCAGTCGGTGTTCTTCTGACTATTTTATGGTATTAACGAATATACTTAGGGGAACTAAATCGGAGAAAAAGTATACATTTTAATTAGGAAATGTAGTGGAGTAAAAGTTGGCTGAAATATAAAAACTCAAGTAAAGTACGGATAGTCCCAAAAAATACTTAAGTACTGTAATGAAGCATTTTTACTTCGTTACATTACACCACTGTAAAAGACTGGCCAAAAAAAGCATCATTTTATACAAACTGTTAGCTGCTTTAAAATAGAAAATGGTTTCTTCTCAGGGTTAGCATTAGGGTTGAGCCTTGACTGGAGACTCTCAAACAGTGCATTCCAAGTCATAGAAGACAGACTACAAGACAGACTTAATATAAATCAATGACAATTTAATCAGTGCAACACATTAATTCATACAATTTTTCTTTTTTATTGTGCACACTTAAGAGACATATTCAAATACACAGGTTAAAGATTCATGCGACTGCTGGCCTCAGCAGATTTTGTTTCTGGCTCAATGCTTTGAATAAGGATGGCATTTCTCTTTTTAAGATGAGACATAATCTTTCTTGTCTGTTGTAGTATTGTTTAAGTAATCAATAACAAACATTACAGGGAAAATACTGCATATAGTGCTCTATATCACGATAGCTCGTGATGCTTATAAGTATGTTACGGACCAATTCTAGAACATGAATAGCTTTCCGTAAATCAAAAAATAAATGCCTTTGAAAAATAACTTTCTGTGTATCCAAGAAGACTTTCCAGGGCAAACGTGATTAATCGTGATCAACAACACAAAATAAAAGGTTAGAGGATAAAGTAAATGGGTCAAAAGGGCAGAAGGTTTAATCATTTATTCCAGTATCAGTTTAGTCATGTCTGAATGGAAAAACCCTTGGCAAATGATATCAAAATAAAATGCAGTAAAATATGTCAGTTCCAAGATTAGTTATATGACGACTTATGGTTTGGTCCATACATAATGTCTTACTTTGCAACATCATAAGTAAGAAGGCATAAAAGAAAGACAGGCTGCCTGTCGTCACATAACATCACAAGAGGAACCAGAAGGAACTTGTCGAGATGTTACCAGTATAAAAGGTTGGTTAAAATATTTAAAAAACAACTACTCCAATTTTACAAATGTAATTTTTTTCTGAATATACATAAAATTATATATATTTAAAAGTAGTTAAACAACAAAAAAAAATCTGTGTATTAATAAGATGAGGTCACATAGATGACAAGAAAAAAACAAAAGGGCATTAGTGAACTAATCGATTAACAGATCAAGCAAACCAAGTGAAAAAGCATTTTACATTTTCTCTCCATTTGAAAAACCATTGACATTAGATGAAATAGTTGCCTTTGTCCTGCCACAGAGGCAGAAGATATGAACTTTGGAGTGGGGACTTTACTTTTTGCAGCCACCATCTCTCCTCCCATTCCTGCAGAACCTATAAAGCCATTAACAGCAGTAATACAGCAGATCACATCTGAAGGAAGGTCTGAAGGTCTGAAGGAAAGAGCTTAACTGAACCCATTATGGGGGACACTAAGCTCTGCCTTTTGCTGTTTCTAAGTGGAATAGTCTTGACATGTAAGTACTACTGAGGATTTAAAAGAAACATTTGTGACTGTTGTATGTATTTTATATTTTTAATTATTTTGTTTCAGTTCTAGTAGTAGTCACTTGTTTCTAAAAAGTTTAAAATTCTATTTTTTTTTAAATAAAATATTTGTATTATATTACATATTAGTAACTACTGGTAAACATACATTAAGAATATAAAATGTTAAAGATGATACATTTAAGTGAAATTGTCTGTTGTCATCGTGTATTTATTAGTTATGTTTGATATTGTTTGTATAATCCTCCTTACTGTTTGTTAATCTTAGATGCTCAAGATGAGGAATTACCATGCCTTTGTAAGTCCTAAGAATAATTTTTATTATAATTCTATTTTTTTTTTAAGAAAATGTCAATTGTATATAAAAAGTTCCATATGGTATTTATTATCAAATAATATTTATCAAGAAAAATAAAACAAATAAAAAGGATCCTTCTTTAAGTTGTGTTACAGAAATAATAAAAATTGTTAATTTTTGTTTTAGAATTTATCTCTTCATAAAGGCAATTTAAAGCTAAAGAAATAGTAATGTATCCTTGAGTGTCCTTGATTTTTAAGATGTGATTTTTGCACCTCTAGTGGCCAAAAGGTACAAGAGCTTCCACAAGTATGAATACACCTACGAAACAGAGTCCCTAAATGCCCTGAATGGAGCAACCAATGGCCCCAAAGCAAGATGCAAGGTATAAATGACGACTGCGTACATATTTAGATTTTTTTTTCTTCCTAAAATTTGAAATTTCATTCAAATTCTTTTTTAAACAGGTTGAAATTGAGGTCCCACGTACATGCAGCTACATCGTGCGCACAACGGAGTGCGAGTTGAGTGAGGTGACTGATGTTGATGCAGAAGGAAAGCCTATCTTTGGGCCATCTGCTGGTGCAGACGCTTTCAAGGCTGCCATGGAGAAGTATGTTTCTCAAGGCATTCTACACCAAATAATACACACACACACACACACACATATATAATATATATATATATATATATATACACACACACACACACACACAACATAATGATATAACAGAATTATTTTAAGCAGATAAGAAAAAAACATATTTGAACATAACATAAAAACACACCTACCCTGATCGTAATTCTCAGGAACCTACTGAAGTTCACTGCTGAGGGAGATGATGACATCAAGTTGTTTCCTGAGGATGATGAACCAGTCAATATTTTGAACATCAAGAGAGGTCTAATCTCTGCCCTGGCAGTGCCTGTGTTGGAGGAGGACAGAAACAGGAGAATGGTCAGTCTCTAAACCGTTGCAAAACGTTTACATTTGTTAAAAGGTTGATATGTATTGACTAATCCATCATGAATTATTTTCCAAATCCAGCCCACTATCTACGGTATGTGCAAGACAGGCTACACTGTGAACACCAGAGAGGACATTGCCACCGATGTCACCCTCAACAGAGATCTGTCTAAATGTGACAATTTCAGACCGGTAAAGGACCACACCAGTCCCCTGGCCCTTATCACAGGCCTGGTAAGTCAACCCATCTTTGAATAAGACAACAAATAACAAGTGTGCTGGATATCTGATGGTTTCAATAATATTTGAACTTGCTTTTTTATCGTCACACAGCACTACCCACTTGCTCAGCTCATTGAAAGCAGTCAAACCTGCAACTACAAGTTTGATAATGCACAGAAACACATGACCTCTGCTTCCTGCACTGAAAAACACATGCTTGTGCCTTTTTCTTACAAGTGAGTTCACTGACAGCTACATGGGTTTTTACTTTTGACTGAGCGTTTCGTTTATTGATCTGCTTATTCATTCTGATTATAAACAGAGGACAGTATGGAGTTACTAATGTAGGAAAACAAGTCTTAACTCTGGTGGGAGTGTCAGTGCACAATGACAGAATCTTTGAGCATGGTAAGCAATTCTTCAAACACTTAAATTAACATGCGTTTGCAGTAATTGCATTTCAATTAATGCCATTTTCGTGTTTACCAACCTCTAGATGTAGCCAGCATGAAGACCTTGCATCTTGATGGAAGCATTGACTCAGTCCATCCAATTAAGGATAAAGAGGTCATGCTTTCTGTTCTACGGGAACTGGCTGGCCTTTCCGAGACCAACAATGGACACAACAGAGCCCACCTAGCTCACAAGCTCATCGCTACAATCCGCAAAATGAATTCTGAAAGCCTGAGCGCTGCTCTACCAGAGGCCCTGGAGATTTCTCGCTCCCTGGTGTACCAGGCGTTGTTCCAGTGTGGCACGCCAGAATGCACCAGCTCCATCTTGCAGGTTCTCAGGACCTTTGACCGTTCTTCTTTAGAGATTGATGCTGCAGTGTATGCCATGGGAATGGTTCCCAACCCATCCAGAGACCTTGTTGAGGAAATGCTGAAGATGGCCAAGTACAAGAACAGCAAGCCTATCTACTATGCCCTTAGCAATGCTGTCAGGAGGTGAGAAAACACACAACTCAACTGTAGTCATGGTATTTGATCTAAAAGTGAAATTGAAAATTGATGTCTTATGCAAGGCTCTATGAAGCTGAAGGAAGTGTCACCCCAGAGATTCAGGGAGTCGCTGATTACGCTCTTGAACAGATTGGTGACTGCACAGGAGACCAGGAACATGTGTACCTGTCCCTGAGGGTATGTTCAACCTATTCCATTCCTCATGCTTCACAAAGTTAAAAATAACAGCTGATATGTGGATACTGAAATCTGTATATGAAATCTCAAAGGTCATTGGAAACATGGCTGCTGCCGTCGGAGCCGCAAGCCCTGCTCTAAAATCTGCGATTATCCAATGTGTAAACCAACCTGCTGCATCCCCTGAGGTCCAGCAAGCTGCTATTCAAGCTTTTAGACTCACTTCTGTCCCTGACGAGGTAAACAAGATATATTACCCAATTGAAAGACTTCTAGAATTTTCAATAAATCTAAAATATTTACAATAAATTTATGTTTGGCTAACATGAACTTGCTAAACTTTCTAACTTGCTAAACTTTCTAACAGGGCAGAGAGGTGCTAATGAAGGTCATTTTCGATGGAACCGCACCCATACAGAAGCGCGTTGCTGCGTATCTCATTGTGATGAAGGACCCTCAGCCCTCTGAACTGGCTCAGCTGGTTGCTGCTCTGCCTAAAAGTGAAAACTGTCAGGCTATGAGCTTTGTTAACTCACATATCAGCAACATCCTAAGCTCCACAGCATCTGAGACAAAGGAGTTAGTAGAAATCTTAATACATTTTAACATCTTAAGTATAAAAACTGTATCTAATTTCTCTTCTGCTTCTCAGACTTAGAGATAAGATTGTCAATGCCCTCCAAGGCAATGAGATCAGAACTTCCACAGATCCAACAAAGTACTCACGCAATTACAAGATTGGCTCTCTAGAGGGAAATGTGATTTTCGAGACTGAAGAACGTCTGCCCAATGAAGTCATCCTGGAGATGGCCCTGAATGCTTTTGGATATGATGTAGACATGTTTGAGGTACAAGAGTAGTCTACATTTTTAAATCTTCTTCTTTTGATATTATTTAGTGTTATATTGATGTTGTTATTTTTCTTTCTAACAGATTGGGTTGAATGGCAAGGGACTGGAGCCCACTGTTGATGCCCTAATCGGTATTGATGGATTCTTCCATGACACCATGCAGAAGACAATAAACTATGCAGCTGATAAAGTCCCAAGAGGCAATGACATTATGCACAAAATGTTCCCAGCTCTATGGAATAACATAAAAATGCAACAGGTCTTTTACCTTTACAAAATTTGCAACCTTTCAGCATTTTTTTTTGTTTGGTTTATCACTCACATACATCTCTCATTATAGGCTCCTCAAAGCATTGTCAAGGAAATAATGGATAATGTTAACAAGCTCATCCAGAAACTAAAGGTCCAGGATAACCCAGAGGCTATGGTCTACCTGAGGCTTTTGGGTGCTGAAATGGGCTATCTCAAAACCAAGGATATGGAAGGCATGGCCAACTCTGCTGCTTTGCTGGCTAATAGACTCTTAAATATGTTCCCTGTTGATGTAAGTGAACTGCTTTAAAATACATATAAGTGCTAAGAAAATCTGCTTAACAAATAAAACACCATAATAAATAAAAAGGATCATAATAAGTTGAAATGTATAGAGTGAATGATTTGTTTTACAGTTCATAAGGAACCTTTACTCAAGTGTCAACAACAACCTTTTCCTTCACTACGTCTTCTTGGACAATGAGTTTTATCTACCCACTGGTACTGGAGTTCCATTAAGAGTTGCTCTGTCTGGTACTTTTGCTCCAGGAGTGAAAGGAGGAATGAAAATTGCCCCTGATATGGTATGGGTCCAGCCTTTTACTCATTGTGATCAGTAACCAAGGTTTTACCGAGCTAGATTATTTAACCTATTTCTTTCTCTTTTCACACAGAGCGAAATGGCTTTCATGCCATCTGTTGGAGTGGAGTTTGTGACTGAGGTTGGAGCTCTCTTACCTGACTATGTTGAGTCTTGTCTAGAGATGCATACTAACATCTATCATGAGAGCGGTCTTAAAGTAAAGGTTTCTGTAACCAAAAAGCAGCTCAAGCTGACCTTTCCCACACCCCAAGCTCCAACAAAACTCATCAGTGTGACGTAAGATGCTACTGTTAACATGAAACGCAATCATGATAAACAAACAAAAATGTAATACTGCTCTACAAATACATAACAAAAAATCATTTTATTTTCTCTGCACAGTAACTCCTTGTTCTCAGTGACTGGTATTGAAACAAAGACTATCCCTCCAATGATGGAACATGTCAAAGCACAGAAATGCACTCCTTTCTTCCCTGGATTTAAGTACTGCAGTGCCCTGCAATATTCAAATGCATTTTCCAGTGATGCCTCTCCCTACTTCCCCTTGACTGGTGACAGCAAGTAAGGACAATATTGGTTTATTAATTTGTTGGTTTTCTTTCTTTTTTGAGTCTCAAAATTTGAACACAGAACTGTGTCTTTAGATTTGCCATTGAAATCCACCCCACTGGTGAGGTTTCAGCATACACAGCTATTGTCGACTATGTGTATGAAGACAAAGTTGACACGGTGACTTTTGGTCTAAAGGCAGAAGGTAAAGCATTGCTTCCCCAAAATTTCCTTACAATCTCAACACATTTTCATCTATTAACTAGGAACTGAAATGTTGCTCTTTTTCCATATAATAGGAGCATCATTTGAGGGCACTGCAAAACTGATGTTCGACAGACAGAAATACAGTGTCTCAGCTGATCTCCAAATTCCTGATTATGACCTTGAAGCTGGAATTCGGGTTCATTCTGTTGAACGCAGCACTCAGAGCAGGGCCACACATTCCATTCAGCTTGACTTCATTAACAAGAATATACCTGAGGCATCTCTTATCGCCCTTGCTAAGTATGCACATGTCTATATGAAACATGTTCTAACAATAATAACATATTTTGAATAATTACACATTGTACAAATAAACTCATGGGTTTAGTATTTTCTTCCTTCTTTAGGACACAGACAATGAAGGATGCCATGCTGCAGGTTCAGCTGCTCATTCCTCATTTTCAGACTGATGCTAAAGTAACTGCACAACTGAAACATGCTGAGGGTCTTGCAGTAGAGCTTGAAAGTGAACTCAAGCTCCCCAAGGAAACTTCCTCTATTCAGAAAGTCATTCTGAAATATGGTACATTTTAATTCGAACTGTACTTCCTTAAATTCAACTTCATCTCAAATTCCGCAAATGAACTGGAAGTCCTCTGCTATATTAATTGATTTTCATGTTCTTTTTAGATGCGGAGAAGATTGAGGCTGAGGTCACTTCTAATGTCAGCACAGAGATTCACAACATTATTCCTATGGATGCCATCAAAGCCACAGTCGGTGACCTGCTTGATCAGAAGATTGGTACATCTGATATGAAGATCCGTGATGTCTTGATCCAGTCAGTTGAGGTAAATTTAAAATAAATAATTGATTCCCCAAACCAATAAATTCATAAGCATACAAAAATTTGAATGTAACACATACTCAATAATCATCCAGGCCTCAAAAACCTACCTGGAGCAATTAGCCACCGACATCCCATATGTCCAGGGCTTTAGGATTCCTGCCCTTCCAGAATTCACTGTACCTGAGAAGCTTTTCCTGAATGCGTGAGTGAATTAAAAATATAATAATACATTTCAAAATGCAGAAATATGTAACATATCTACAATGTTACACATACTAATTAATGTTAAGTACATTAATGCAAAATTTTATCTTTTTCAACAGTGAGGGTTCTGCTAAATACAAGTTTGGCCAGAATTATTATACCATCTCCATTCCCCTTCCTCTTGCTGGGAAATCTTCTGGAGATTTCAACTTCCCTGCTGCCCTGACCACACCAAAACTGGTTGTACCTCAGCTTGGCCTGGAAGTTGATTCTATTAGCATTCCTCTTCCAGAGGTTTTTGTTCCTGAGAGTCTGTCTGTGTCAGTGCCTCGCACGATAAAGGCAGAGATGTCCAGCAAGCTAAACAGCAACTTTTACAAGATGGAGGCAACAATTTCCGCTGGCAGGGAACTTGGTGAGAAACCAAGCTATTCTGCCATGATTGAAGCCACTGGAACTAGCCCAGTGGATCTCCTCTCCTTCAAAATGGAAGGTATTTGTATATATTTTGCTACTATATTATTTCTAAACACATTTTTGTAATCTGTAATTAAATAATCATTACTTAAACGTTATTATGCTTATGTTTAGGATCTGTATTAGTGGAAGAAACACCTGGGGAATCTTTGAGGGCTGAGCTGAAATCCGCATTTGATCATAAGCTATTTGAAGCCAGTCTTAATTATGCCGAGGAACTGACTACTGCTGAAAAAATCAAATTGAACTCAAGCAGCAAGATTGAGGCAAACAGTCCCTTGGGTCTGAAGATTTCACTGGAACACACAGACCAGATTAGATTCAATGAGGATGAGATCTCTGGAAAAGGAAACCTGATGGGCTCCATCAAGGCTGGTCCTCTGAATGGTGAAGTTGCTGTCAGTCAGTCATTTATTGTACTCCCATTTAAGCCTGAAGTGAAAATTGATTCCTCTCTGAAAGTAGACTCAGACCTTTTCCAAGCAGAGAACACAATTGAAGCGGTGCTTGCCAATGGAGAGCTCTCTGTTATATCAAAAACAACTGCATTTGAGAACACTCTGATACATGATGCTGAAGTTACCTATAAAGGGTCTCTACTTGCTCTGAAGTCAGATACAAGGGCAAAGGTTCTTAGTCTAAACGTCCGAAATGTAGCTGAGGCTAGTGCTAGTCCAGATTTGGTCAACATTAAAATTGATACTAAGGCTGACACTTCTGCTGGGGATGAAAATCGTGTCCTTTCCCAGTTTGTAGCAAAACTGGATGCCAATGGGCTGGATGTAAAAGGTGATGTCTCTGCAAATCTTATTGAACACACAGCTTCCCACAAGTGCAGCCTATCGCTGACCAGGGATGGCCTGGCCACAAGTGGCACAACCTCAATGGAAAGCCCTCTCATTCCTTTGACGCTTGAGAACAAATTCAATGGAGACCTTGACACATCAAAGCTTTCCTTGTCAGCTGAGACGAAGGGTACATTTATGGAAATGCTAATTAAAAATACAAATTCTCTGTCTGCATCCCTGTCTTTGGTAGCTTTCAAATCCAAAACAGATCTTGATGGCAATGCTGTAACTTATAATCATGACATCTCCATTCAGATCGAGCCATATAGCACTTCATTGGCAATCAAAAATAATCTGAAAGTTCTGGATATCACTCTAGATAATGATGCCCAGTTTAAAGCGCTTCCATACACAGCTGACCTGAAAGGCTTTTGGAAGCTTTCCTCTGGTGTAGATGAACTGAAGCACACATATGAGATCAGATATGTAGATCTGGCTGTCACTGCCAAGTGTGGTACTACTGGAAAACTCATGGGCTCTCACATGAGTCACAACACAGAAATCGAGGTTGCTGGACTTTCAGTCACATTCGGCAGTGATGCGCTTTTAAACTCCCAGTACCTACGCTTCAACGGTAACTTTCATGCCACTGCTGTTCCCTTCAGATTTAACGTTGACGCTATGGCCAATACAGATGGTGATTTGTATCTGTATGGAAAACAAAGCGCACAAGTTTACACTAAACTTCTTTTGAAGGCAGAACCACTTGCTCTTGCACACTCACACGAATGCAGAGTCTCAACAACTCACAATTTGGACAACGGTCTGTCAATTGAAACCAACCTTGACAATAAGATTGATACCGTGCTGACACCATCTGAGCAGCAAGCCACAGTGAGAGTAAAATCTAAGGTTAACAACCATTTGTTCAGCCAAGATGTGAGTGCTTACAACAACCCTGAAAGACTTGGAGTAGAACTATCTGGATCCATAATCACAAACCTCTTCAATAGGGTTGACTCTGACGATCAAGACCACTTTTTCTCAGCTTTCCTAAAATATGATAAAAACACTAACAGCCGTATCTTTAGCCTGCCATTGATTCAGCATTTTCCTTTGGACCTGCAACACATTAAACTTACAATTTTAAAGATTGCTGAAGCCATGCAGTATTATATCAACCGAGAAGACATAATAGCTGAGATTCAGAACCTGGCTAAGTACATTAGTGATTCTGTAAATGAGCTAAATCTGGAGAGGAAAATCATCAAGATGAGGGAAGACCTGATTGCTGTTTATGAGATGTATGGATTTACTCTGGATGACCTGGAGGCTGCTCTGATGAATCTAAAGCCTGTTTTGTTGAAGCTAGTCACTGAACTGGACACTTTTGTAGAAGATGTAGAAAAAAATGTGAGAGATATTATTGCACGCTTCACACTATCTGACACTGCAATACAGAGACTAACAGAAGAACTGAATGCATTCAATTTGAAATATGACATCAGAGCCATAGTTATTGCTGTCATTGAAGCTACTGAAAATTTAATTGAGCAGATTGATGTAACAAGACTGAAGGGCAGCGGCAGTGGCCTCTTGCGAGATCTTGAGGAACAATTTGCTATTAAATCCACACTGGAGAATATTTTGAGTGAACTGAAGCAGTTTGTTGCAAATTTTGACCAAGGAAAGTTCATTGAGGATGTGAAGAACTTTGCTACCTCTGCCAACTTCAAAGACTATGCAGGCAATTTGGTGGCTCAAATCCCTACAGAGGAAATCCGCCGGACTGCTGAAAAAGCAAAACAAGTGCTTACTGTACTGGGAGGGAAGCTTGATGCCGTCTACAGCAATGTGGGAGAAATCCTGGTGAAATCTGGGGTTGACAAGAAGATTGAAGCAATTCTGAAAAAGGTTTTTGAACTTGTTAAGAAGTTCAATATCGAAGAAACTGTCAAGGTTCTTGCTGGCACTTGGAAATCTAATCTGACCCCCATCACAGATCTGCTGGATAAGGCCATGACCTACTTGAAAACAACAGAGGTAAAGGAAATCATTGAGCATTTAAACAACTGCCTAAACCATTGCATCCGATATGTTAGGTCATTTGACTACAATGCATTTGTGGATGAAGCCAACCAGAAAGTTAAGGAGTTGATAAATGATCTGTACACCATGAGTTTGTCACTTGAGATCCGGCAAAAGCTTGAGGCTCTGTCATCTCTTACTGCTTGCTTTGAGGAGCTGAAAACAATCAAAGTTGCAGATGTGGTAAGAAACCTCAAGGACATTGTTGATAGTGTAGTCTACGTTGACACTGAGGCACTTATAGAGAGTATCAGGAAGATAATTACAGACATGGATATCAGAGAAGAAATCATACGGCAAGTGAGTGGTATCTACACAAAGGTAGGATTCATTGCAACAGATGTATGCAGTGCCATTATGAAAATAATCCAAACCATCTTTAAAGAACAGGCAATTGTCAATGAGATGAAGCAATTCTGTGATGGAGTCAAGACAGGACTAAAAACAGCTGAATTTGAAATCCCATCTTTCACTTTCCCATTTACAGACCTTGTTGTGCCCTCCATAAAAATAAGTTTAGAGAAGCTTCAGGAATTCAGCCTCCCTTCTACACTGATTGACCTTCCAGAGTTTACCATTCTGCAATATTACACTGTGTCACCAATCAGAATAGAGTATGATGATATCAGACAGGGACTATTAGACCTATTAAACTTCATTGCCAATTATGAAATGCCACCTGTTGAGGCCATCTTTGGCGACCTAAGAATTATTTACCTGCCAGAAATCTCTGCCATCACATTGCCAGAAATCAGTTTTCCAGAGATCTCCTTCCCTGAAATACCTAAATACTTTCCGGATCACAAATTCCCAGACCTGCAGTTACCAGAATTCACTCTCCCTGCAATCCCTAGTGAGGTCATGATGCCATGCTTCGGAAAGCTGTATGGTGAGGTTAGGGTCAACATTCCAATTTTCAACATGAGAACTACCATGGAATTCCTAAACTCTACTGAAAGTGCAGAAACGCCTCAATTCACTGGGCACATTACCTCACATGGATCATCCAAATTTGACATTCTTAAATACAGCTTGGATTCCACAGCTCGGGTTGCCATCCCTAAGATGAGTCGTGTGATTGTTTCTGAAACCCTGAAGTTCACTCACAGTGTCCTAGCTGTTGAACATCAATCCTCAGTGTCACTCTACGGCTTCTCAGCCCAGGCTGTGTCCAAGAGCAATGTGAAGATAACTATCACCTCCCTTAGTGCTAACATTGATAACATGGCCTTATTTGCACTGGAGGATGGAATGTCTGCAAATATTAAAACAGAATATACACTCTCATTGAATGGTGACTATTCCTACATTAATGAGATAACTCTTAAGCAGGATGGCTTAAAAATCCTTCTGACCATGATGGAAGAAGTCAAGTGCCAAATGCATGATGAGTCTGATGATACCACCATCAAAAGTATCTCAAGTATAATTATTACTCCAACAACAGCCACGCTAACCATTTCTACAGATGGTGATTGTGGATCTTTAAAGCTTAAAGAGAAAATAAAGGCTGAAGGTGTTTTCCTGAACTACATCGACTTTAATGTCCGTCTTGAAGGAAATCTTGATACTGGAGACAATTACTTGCTGATAGCTTCTGGAAAGGCTGATCTCAGAGAAATGAAGGTAGTGACAAAGGCAACCTATGACACAAAGTTTGTTGGATTGCTCAGTGGTACATTTTCCAGTGCCTTCAACATATTAGTGCATCCCTTTGAGGTGGTCCTTGATTTCCAAAACAAGGCTAATACTAAACTCAGCTTCAAAGACCCTCTGACTGCCAAGATTGATCTTCAGAATGATTATGCTGTTATCATAAATAACAACATGCAGAAGTTGAGCACTGTGGCACTTGCTCGTTTCAACCAGTACAAATACAGTCACAACTTTACAGCTGCCAACAACGGAGATGAGGCTGGCATTTATGCTGCAGTAAATGGAGAGGCCAATTTGGAATTCCTGACTGTCCCATTCAGTATCCCACCTATCCAGTTTGAAACTTTAACTATGATTGTTGATACTCCAGAAATCAGCGACATCAACCTATATGAACATACTGGCCTTAAGCATTTGTTGACCAACTTTGACCAGGCTATTGATGTAGATGCAAAGATTGTCTACCAGAAGAGCAAAGCTGCACCCATTATTGATCTTGGTCTCATTAACATCCATCCTCTGGGTGATTTAATCTCTGAGGTGTCATTCAAGTCCTCTATATTCAACCTTAATGCTAATGCTGCTATCTATGGGAAAGATAACCCTGTGATTCAATTTGTAGCAATTACAGCCTCTGAGTTTGAGGGACTGAAGGCCAAGCTTGAAGGAACCAGCAGTCTGAGCACCAAAAGTGGATTCAAATTAGCCAATTCTGTGGTCCTGGAAAATCAACACATTGAAGGAACCCATGAAAGCACTGTAATTATAAACCCAGATAACTTTGAAGTAGCACTGTCTGTGACCACAGCTGCAAATATTAACCTACCCATTCTTACAGTTGAAGCCAACCACCAATTTACTGCTGACAACAAGGTCCATCCAAAAGCTGATTCAACATTTAAGACAGAGTACACATTTGACATTCCCATTATTAAGCTGGTTGGTAAAGGAAATGCTGAAAACATCTTAAAAGGTGAAGGTACTCTTACGTTTATCTCTGCTGAGACTCTCATAAAGGGTATCATTGATGGAACATTCCTAGATAGTGGTATTGTAAAGGGAGCTCTAAATTATGACGAATCCATCTATCTGAATGGCAACAGTTTGCGATATGCTCTTAAGTCTTTTGCCAATGGCAACCTGAATTATGAAGATCTCAAGGTAGCGTTTGATGTGGATGAAAACCTGTCTGTGGAAACAGCTATGGAACATGTTTATGCCATTTCAAAGTTTTCTTCCAAGAATGAAGCAAATATTGGAGGTTTTAATACAAAGGGAGATCATTCTGGCCAGGCTATAGTTGATCTGGAGCTTCTAAAGTCACTGGTGGCTGATATGAAAATGGACCTGTCTCAACCAAGCACCTTTGGTGACCTTAGGATCTCTGAGATGGTGTTGGTGGAGCTTAGTGTACCCAAGCAGAAAATTGACTACACCTCAAAGATCGTCTCTCCAGTATACACCACAGATGTAGTTGCAAAACTAGATGGTAGTGCCCCAGTTTACCAGACTGTTCTCAAGGCTACAGCCACTTCACCAGTTGTGCTCCTGGAGTACAGTCTTAACAGTAAGTATCTGAAAAGACAAAAATACAAATACATATAGATCATTCAGAAATAGTAATGTGTACTAAGAGTAAATTACAGTATTTTATTCTAAGTGCGTAGGCCTAATTGATTTGTGCTTTCACACTAATTAGGCTCCATGAGTACTACAATGGAGAATGGTGCCCTTGTTGTAGGAGCAAATGCTGTACTTACACATGCTGACTTTACAATGGACATCAGCAATGTTCTTCGCATGAGGTGAAAAAAAATACTGACTTTTGAGATATAAGTACAAGTTTTGTATTAGTCCTACTAGTGGTTTAGATTATTACCAATTAAGCTAAGCTCGCTTATGAATTTTTCTTTAGTGATCCTAGCCATAACCTGAATGTGGACATCACCAGCCCAACATTCACTGATGTAGACTTTCGCTATGCTGCTCGAAGTGATGGCATAAGTGCCTCAGTTTCCACACCAACAACTGGCCACCTTGGCTTCTCGCTTCAAGGAAAGATTCCATCTGAAATAAATGCGAGGATCTACAGTCGTTATGCTGTAAGTGGCACTTCTTACATTACTCCTCCAAACTGAGCTATTAAATCTATGCTAAAAACTTCTGTTTCTATATTGAATTGCATTTTCTGCAGTCTGCACCAGGAGATGATGTTGAAATTCTGAACATCAGAGCTGCACCAAAGGGAGATGAAAAAGTACTGTCGGTCAGCTACAGTATACCAGCCACACAAGATTTGGCCGAAGGCTTTATGGAGAGGCTACCAGTTATCTCATCCCATGTTGAAGGATTTGCTGAAAAATATGGCATCACTCACGCACTAAAAAGACTGTATATGATTCTTAATGAAGAATGAATGATGAATTGAGTACAATGTTTGTCATCTTAGTTTTGTTTCCTTTAGGTGAATTATATAACATCATTTTGACCAATTGGGAGGAATTTATTAATGCAAATGATGGAATACAGCAAATTGAGCTTCCTTTGCCTTTTTTCCAGTAAGCTGGTCAGTTTGAACAAACACTGAATGAAATAAACACTACCCACTTTTGGAAAGAGCATTCTCAAATGGACATTCAAGCCAATGGACACTTAGCTGAAGTGTAATTACAACATGTATATAAAGCAATCACTGATGCCATAAATGTCTCATTATTATGCTGTTGTATTGTTCTATCTGTATAAATGATTATTCAGAAGCTAAACTTGGTAAAAAAGGGTCAATTGTGACATAGTTTCATCCTTGTTCTGTACCTGATATTAATGGCATGATGGATGAGGCTAAATAAAGAACATTTATTATGCAATATCGTGCATCTTTTTAATTTGTTCCTCCAAAGATGATAGCCTGTTGATTTGGACAGTTTAGAAATATGCTAGAATATGATTATGAGCAGAAACACACATTTCTTTCTCAACAACATATATTGCACAATATTAAATGTAAGGTAATAATTCTCATACTAGTTAGTATGGATCAGATATTATTTATTGTATAATGGTGGATTTAATAATACAGCAAAAATATTCTTTCCCACATTTCAAATTACTATCTCTCAGTACATAAGCAGGAAGTCACTTACACATTTCAGTACACTTATTTCACTAAAAAAGTGCTAATTTTACATAAAGAGGTACCTAAAGGTTTGTTAATGGTCAAAGCATTTTTACTTTCACATTTTTGTTGCAAGTTTAAAATTTTGTCATATTTTGGACATTGCTTATTTCATACTTGACATTAGTTCCACATGGTATGGCCTTCAATATTAAAGATTAGGATTTTTTCTTTTTTTATACAAAAGACACATCTCCAGTATACAGTAGCATTGTTTACTTTACACACTGAACAAATACCCTGGTATAAATATAGAGGATATGGAAATTTTGCAATTATAATAAAGACTGTATAGCCATCACAATTTAAACACTGTTGACACTCTTATTTGTGTATTTTTGGTTGTGGATGTTGGGAGTTTTTCATACTTTTTGCTGATTCATAACAGACAAAATGTGAAAGATAAAACCATATAATAAATCAACTCAACAACAGTACAAATCACTTTTGTGTGCCAGTTACAATTTATAAAATAATTCAGAAAGTATTTTTGAGATACAGTTTTCTTTTAAGTAGGAATCATTTTATAAACCGTACACAATTTCCTTATCTTGGCTTGTAACTAACGCTTTGAAATGTGAACACACCAGATGCTGAATGTTCAAGTAAAGGTTCGTCTGACGTGTCCGTCTACTATATGAGTGACTGTGTGAGTACTTACTGAACCACATTTTGGGGACAAATTGTACTTCTTTTCTAAAAACATATAGGTAGTTTACATATATATATATATATATATATATATATATATATATATATATATATATATATCTGATGCCTTGACAGTTTGTCATCACTCTGGAATTTTTGTCAAAAACTGGATATTTTTGAAAATTTATTTCTCTGTAGACCACTTACTATTTAACATTTTTCTGTTGCCCAAGAAAGAAAGTCACCGAACACACAATGTCACTCTAGATGATGTAGTGTAGTTGTGTTGTGTTGTTCATCATAACAGCTAGCCTATTACAAACATATAATGAAACTATCATTTTAGTTTAAAGGACAATTATACTAATCTAGGCTTTTCTGAAATGTGTAAAAATCAAAATACAGTAACCTTAAAAACACAGACACACATTTGTGGATTCGGGCTTAACTCTAAACCACATTTAGGCTACTGAGATGAAACCATTGTCATAGTTTCTCCATGTGATCTAGCCTTGATCTTCTATTTGATTATTAGGATGATAGACTGATTGATTTACAGAGAACTGCACTCATTGACTGAATTAGCTAGAGGAATGGTCAATTTGATTAATGTAACTTTATTATGATAAAAATAAAATAAAAAAAACAATGTATTATATAGGCTACTTATGTCTCAGAAAACTTTACAACAGATTTCACTATTAAGCCTATAGCCTAAATGATTAATTAGGCTAATACTCATCTCACTTCACGAGGATATCTCCAGGGGGCTCTACAAAGTATCTTGTAAACTATTTCTACTCTGGATAGTCTGACCAGAGTAGAGAATTTTTGGGGTGTCGCATTACCAACCGTTACCCGAACTTTTTGGCTTTAATCGTTGCTTGCCTTGGAGTGGAAAGTTCCCAACCGAAACCGCCCCTCCTACTACTAAGATCTATGATAGCAACCATGTACAAATTGACAAGAGTCAACTAAGAGTCCTTCACACGCTTCAGGATCCTGCGCAGCTGAAAATGACCACCGGCGTGGAGCGACTATTCGACCAACTTGGACACTTTAACAGGTACCCACCCATTAGTCCCTGAAAGTATTTTATGGCGTTCACATCCAAACTGTTAATATCTACTTCGTGTCATCGTTATTGCATGAATGATGCAAATTTCTTACCAAGTTGGTGGCCTTTGATAAATACCAGTAGCTCGCATGCGCTCAATGTAAATATAGACTGGTAGAAATATGACGTAAAAGAATAGCCTCTCCGATCCTGGGGAATTTTTTTTTCGTAATGTTAAGCTAATAAAAAACTGAAGGTTACCTTGACATATCGGTTATTTTATTTTAAAATATTACTATAATTAAAATAAGTTTTGTTGTTGTTTTAAATGTTTTATTAGTAAAAAAGAAAAAGTTTATGCTTATGCATCACGGAGAAGGTAACGTATATATTTTTTGTGGAAAATATTGCACAATATGTTAAACAGGATTTCATATATGTAAATATTCCGCAAGACTGTAAAATTCACTGACACTACAATGTAAAAATGCAAACAGATTTTAACTGCCTGCATACCAATATTTGCAAAATATCAGTCCTACTTCTTACAATTATTGTTTGACCTGCTTTACAGACTTCAATGAATAGTTTATTTAAAAATTGATATTCAATAATGTATGCTTTCCTGTCAACAATTAACTTTCATTTGATCCTTCTTTCCCTTCAGGTTTCAGGCATGTCTTTACTTTGCTGCTATTTTCCAGGCCATCTCTTGTGGAATACATTACCTGGCCTCGGTTTTCCTAGTTGAAACACCTAAATTTCTTTGTGACTCTCCTTCAAATATCACAGATGTTCTATATAGGAATCACTCATCGACGTCACTGGCAGATATATGGACTCATTACAAGCCAGGTGATGGACCAGTGGTTGTACAGACAGCTGGAGGAGACCAGTGGGAACTTAGTCCTTGTTTAAAAGCTCTGCGGCTTGATGCCATCAATTTTCAATATGAGTTTTTTGGGAACAAGACTGTGGAGTCATGTGCTGGCTTTGTCTATGATCACAGCGAGGTTGAGCAGAGCATCGTAACAGACTGGGACCTGGTGTGTGAAAAGGAATGGCTGGCCAAACTTACACAGCCAACTTTTATGCTGGGTGTTTTGATTGGAGCATTGGTGTTTGGAGACGTCGCAGACAGGTAAATTTTCTATTGCATTTGTCTCTACAAAAACCACATAATTGCATATAAAACACATCTAAAATGTATTCAGATAAATCAATGAACAAATGAACAGATACTTTCATCAGCGAAAATGTAATAGTTAAATTTGGTATGAATTCAGTGAATAAAAGTTACCCTAGGGGTTTAAATTGGCTTGCAAGAACATAGGACAGTCAGCACAAACAGGATTGAATAGTTATTTAGGATTTAAAAAAGCATTATATGTTATACAACTGCATGGTTAGGCAACTAATTAAGGGGATTTAACCAGTTGTTAAGTCCAGAAATTGATTTTCAATGTATTATTACACAGTAGTTGTTGAAAGATAAATGCACATAAATCATGGTTATGGAGTCTGACAAAACAAATGTACTCTATATGCTGTGGCCACATCATACCTAAAGATTCAATATGGCAAGATGGTTTACAATTGGCAAATATTTGATTCTGCTACAAGATAACAAAGAGCACTGAGAGAACTGGTCAGGATGTGAGAAATGCAGACACTGCATGGCTCCACATAAACAGCATATCACAGGTTCACATTCCATTCCATGAATGACTGTTCATTTCCATTCTAGACAGTAG
Source organism: Carassius carassius (assembly GCF_963082965.1). NCBI lineage: Eukaryota > Metazoa > Chordata > Actinopteri > Cypriniformes > Cyprinidae > Carassius > Carassius carassius. The sequence continues at coordinate 11,093,963 of NC_081781.1, read as the reverse complement.
AGAACCGGAGCAACTACTGTGTGTTTGTACATGTTTATCATCAGATTGGTCAAGGATGTACAACAGCAGGAGAGTATTATTTGGTTCTGGCAACATTTATCCATATTACTGATTTAACAATTTAAAGAATGCATAGCAAATGGAATCAAATAGAATGGTCAAAGGTGAAGTCATGTTGGTGTACATAAGTGAGCTATTTGCATGCATTTATTAAATTAAATAAAAATATCAAATTGTAAATAGTGAATCTTTCTATCATGAACTGGCAATTGACTGAATGGTACAACCAATCTCTTTTCATGCTTCAGTTGAAATTAATATAGAGTTTATAAAGCAAAAGTTTATATAAAGCTTTTTTGACTATGGTTACATACAGACATGTTTCTGTAGGTAATTGAAAACATTTGTGATGTGTAGATTTTTGCTTTTCCTTTTTCCAGAATTGGTAGGCGCCCCATTTTGATGGCTACCAGCTTGTGCCAGTTTATTTTTGGGGTCACTGTAGCATTCACAGGGAACTACTACCTCTTTGTGTTGATGCGTTTCCTTCTTGCATTGGTAAGTGGATTGGTCCATATTCTGAATATTTTAGAGCAGTCAAATTGATTGATCACAATAAATTGCATCCAAATTAAAAGCTTGTGTTTACATGATATGTGCATCTACTGTATATGTATATGTAAATACACAAAAATACATGTATATATATATATGATGATTTATAGCCTTTTCACACAGCAGCAGGAATAATTAAACTGATCATTTTGATGGTAGATTGTAATCCAGAAAGGATTATGTTTTATTAATGGAACATTGTGATTATAGTCTAGTTTTAAATTTGCATTTGATTGCAGATACTTGAGATTACACAATATTTGTATTTCAAAGAGATTTGTATTTGGAACATGAATATGCTTTTTGGGTTAAAAGAACAATTTCTTCATATGAAATTCGAATGGTATGACAATTAAAGATTAGACTGTACAGAAATAAAATCTAGAGTAACGTAATCTACAGGTAACACTACACATAGTCATGCAGCGCTGATTTCATTAACATTAACCATTTTAGAACAAAGTATAACAATAATAAAAATGTTCTTAGTTTGATGTGATATGAGCTAAGCAATCGATTTAATTACCATTGATAGCGCCATTTATTGCAATGCTTTTTTCCCTCAGTTGGTCAGTACAAAAGTGGCAGACATATCCAGTGAAAATTCTTGGGCCATACAGTACTTTCAAAACATAGAATCTTGGATTCCGAAGTACAGTATCCACACTGGTGCGGTGACTGACAGCCACACATTCTCCTCAAAACATTAGATTCATCTGTGCTAAGGAGTCATGCCGATGCACAACCCATGTAAAGATGATAATAATGCAAATAACTGGAATTGCAGGTTTCAAACAGAGATGGCGACAAAGAACTGCAGCTTTAAATTTATACATGTATGTGTGTGTGTTTATGTATACATATACACAGTATACACACAGACACACACACACATATCATATAAACACAAACTTTTAGTTTGGATGTGATTTAGCGATTTGACTGCCCTAGATTCATACACATAATTAATTAGGCTGTATGTGTCTAAAGTGAATACTATGCAGTAAGTTACAGTCTGAGGGCTGGTGATGTTGCTATTTAAAGCTGTTAAATGTCTTTCTCCTTTATTTTACTCACCACATCTTTTACTTCTTTAGCTGTTGCATTTAAATCAAAGCTGCTAATCACAGCTGAGAAGCTTCAGACATCTACAGCTTAAAGAATAAAAATATGGTGAAAACTAAAATGAAAATTTAATTGAAATACAACGAAGCAATTTAACACTTCAAAATTAATTTCCCATTACATCTGAAAAGTGTTAAAGGAAAGAGAAAAAAAATGATCAGGAAAGCAAATCATTCATTGCCATCCTCACTGGTTCCATCTGACTCTCTGCGCATTTATTTTAATCATTGTTTATCTCTAATAACCCCTTTCTCTCTGTGTATGTATGTGTGTGTGTGTTTGTGTGTGTGTTTGTTTGTGTATGTGTGTGTGGGTGTATGTGTGTATTGGCAGGTGTCAAGTGGGTATCTGGTTGTAGTCTTTGTGTATGTAACCGAGTTTACAGGAATTAAGGTGCGCACATGGACCTCTATGCATGTGCATGCAGCCTTTGCTGTGGGCATCATGGTAGTGGCTCTAGTGGGGTACCTTGTTCGTGTCTGGTGGATCTACCAGATCATCCTCACCCTCAGTACCTCTCCATTCTTGCTCTACTGCTGGAAGTTTCCAGAAACACCCTTCTACCTAATGGCTAAAGGCCGGTACACGGAGGCCCAGGAGCTGCTGGACAGTATGGCTTACTTCAATGGTCTGCCACCCACCCTTAAGGTAGACTCATACTGACAACACATGGAAACCGTTTCTGGCATGAATTATACCCTTGTCTGAATATGCTTTTCTACCGTGACCTTAGATTATGAGATGCTAGTAGTTCCATACTTGGATTGGTGAAACAGCTTTACTAAACACCCAAATAAGGGAAATGGAAAGAAAAGTAAAATGCAAAAATAAAGCGTTACCATAAATTGAAATGCAAATTAAAAGAAGCATCTCAAAACTCAGGAAATTGTCACAAAGCAATTTCTGCCAAAAATCTGTTGCAAACATTTACAAGGACATACTTTTCACACAGAGAAATTACAAAACTTGGATCAGTATTAAATGTGTGAGACACTGTAAACATCATATTCTATTATTCTAAGTGCTTATTTTAATGATAAGAAGAACAGTTTTGAAAAGTCATGGATTTGGGAAAAAGTGGTTTTGTTAACGGCTTTTGTATTCTTTAAACTGATCACTGATCTTTTAGGTGTCAGAGCTAAAGGATGAATGTGATGGAGGACTGCTGAATGAGCAGGAAGATGGAAGAACAATGCTAGTCGAGAAGAGGCTTAGCATCCTGGATATGTTTGGAAGCTTGAAAATGGCTGGTCGCAGCGCCACATGCTGGGCTATCTGGTTCATTGGAAGCTTGGGATACTATGTCTTTAGCCTCGGGTCTGTCAACCTAGGAGGAAATCAGTATATCAACCTCTTCCTGGCTGGTAATGGACTGATGTGTGTATGTTTACAAGTTCTAGTATTTATTCTCAAGAAGGTTTTGATGCTTTAACTGAAACAGCTCATCTCCTCTCCCCAAAACTTCTGTCATTGTTCATGTTGTGCCAAAAATTGAATGACTATTTTTTTTCCATTACATAAATGATTACAAATTCAGAATTATGAACTGTTAGTTTTTACCATGCATTTACAATGAATGGAGAAACTAGCTTTCATGCATGATGGAAGCACATCATAAAAGTATCATAAATGTGGTTTGTGCATTTGTCTTTAAAAAACAACAAAGAAACTGAAAGCTTTAAAAGTAACAAAAAACTAAATTGAGGTGAACTATTTCCAAAAGCTAAAATACATTGCTACTCCAAGAGACACAAAAACTAGCAAACACTTCTAGTATGATGCCTTATTGTACTGGATCACTGGAATTGGAGCATTTCTGCTGAGCTATATGCAGTTTAGTTTCAGTAATATAGAAGTTAACAGCACTTAAGCTACTTATCTGTTATTAGGTGCTGTTGAGGTTCCGTCATACTTGATTGGCTGCATTGCAATGGATCGGGTTGGCAGGAAGAAGACATGTGCCCCGGCTCTGCTGCTTGGTGGAGTAGCTTGTATGCTTATTATTGTGGTGCCCCAGGTATGAGATCATGTCTGTGTGAATCTTTGTGTGAAACTGTACTATACACACTGTGATATAGCATTACACTGTTAAAAGTTACAATGAAATGGAAGTAGTGTTAAATCTTTTCTTCCATATTATGATGTGAATCCGAGTGTAATGGATTATGGAAAAAGTAGGACAGGGTCTTGGTTCTATTCATCAGGTGTTGATTGGATATTTAGATCTGGGGGTTGCACTCAATATTGAAAGCAGGTGAACATAAGCCAAAGCAACATAAAAGTTTAGGGTTCTAAGTCCTCCAGACATCACCAGAGAGAAGTCATTTTTAATGAAGGTCCAATAATAACATTTTGATTAAATATCACATAAAAAAATGGATGAATTTTTCAAAATAATACCTATAGCGTGTTTTTACAAGACAGAATTAATTAAAATGTTATGCCAACTTTAAAGATAGTTGAACTTTTTAAAACACACAAACACACACTAACACTGTTAAATATGTTTGCAATTAAAAAAAAAAAGAAACAAACATAATTCTCTTATACATAAGTCATACATGAGTCTCTTATACATAGGGAAGGAACAAGGCAGCAAAAAAAATGGCCTTGTATTTAGTTCCCATGGCAAATCCACAAAATTTAAAAACTAGCCTTTCAAAATCATAACAGATTGTGGAAAATATTAATCTGGGCAAACTTTTTTAAATTTAAATTGGTTTGACAGGTATAGATCCAAATTGCTTCATTATCATTACCTCTGGAAGGAATCATTTAAGTGATTACTAAAATTAATGATTAACCTTGACAAGAGTGGACATGTGTTTGTGTGCATGTATGCCTTTCACGTGGTAACTGGGGCAGCTGTTTGCATCAGAGACTCTAGTTCTGTTTTTGATGAACCCTTTTGCACACTTTCTTAGTGCTTTTAACACATTAACTAAATGTTATGCTGTCTGAATTAATCTTCTTGATTAAGTTTTGAAGACACACAAGTATGTATGTAAGCGATTGGTCACAGCATACACATCCCACCTCATATACCAAAAAATGTAATTATTGCAACAAATTACTAGCAGCTGTGTTGGTATAGCAACAAGGTTTTAAAAGCACCATTTCTTCTATTTAGAGGATGGGAATGCAGTGAAAAAGCTTGTGTAGATGATATTCCTGTACTTCAATTTTCTTTAGTTCAATTCCTACTGTCTGGTCCCTAGACACACTCACAAGTGACATGACAGAGACAGAGTTGAACCTCATGTGACTCCCTAGTAGGATCTGTGTTATTACAATACTTTAAAGAACTAAAGCTACTTAGAACATACAGTTCCGCCAAAAACAATGTTGGCCAGAAAATTCACTGTGGTGCATATCTCAACATGCCCCAACCTTACTGTGTTTGTCAAACCAACTGTCAAACTTGTCTCACTTGCGTTTAATAATTTATAACAAGCTGTATGTTACAGACTGCTTCATTGCAGATATCCATATGGTGTTATTGCTGGTGTCACAAGATATGTGTTCAACCATCTGGGAATGTGAAATTATTTTTACATGCAAAATCTTTTGAATATGTGAGGCATGGAAGTCATGTCAGTATGTTTTTCACTCTATACTCTGTAGTTGGTGTTAAGTGTCAACTAGACCACTCTCCCTCATGGTCAGTGCCAAATTTCAGTTTAACTTAAAATAAATGGCAGTTTCATCAGTGTCATGGCAGCCTCTTGAATTATAGATCTGCAGGTGTCTCCTTGGCTTCTTGAGACTAATAGATGTATGCACAAGCCCAGTTTGCCAGTTTAGCATGGTTGTTAAATTGGATGAAAGGTTATAAAGATGAAAGTGTTTCAGATGCTTCTTCACTAAATCACTTCAGCTAAACCACTTTTTAATTTTTTTTATGCTATGCTTACACTAAACTAAATCAATACATACACTACTTTTAGCCATCATTGCAAGAATTTCCAATAATTGTGTATGAAAATATGAACTTCTCTACAAAATGTTGCAGGCGGTGACAAGTGACTGTCTTTACGAGCAAATCACTGAACCCCTCAACTATTTTGTTCCAAACAATGGCTACATCTGAATTTCCATACTCGAAGAATGGTTACTTGTTCTGAATAAGTAATTACTTTGCCACCCTCCCCAAAAAAAGTATTCTATATAGAATCCCTTTTATGTCATTCACAAACCATGAGGACATGAGAGAGGAAGTCCAAAGAAGTAGGTAATCTGGGTACTATTTGACTACTGTTTTAAATTTGGACATACTATTTTCACTTACTTACTTACTGCCTACTATATGTAGGAAAGTATGCAAACTCAGATACAGCCATTAATTCATTCAGAAAAGAAAAAAAGTTTGTATGTTTTTAAATCAAAATGCCACTGCTGTGTGTTGCCCAGAGATCTGCAAACATTAACTCTAATGTGACTTCAAGTTACTCAATATTACTTTGTTGTTCACTGAATTGTCTAAAATAATCAAAATTGTGCCGTCGGTCAACATGCTGTATTAGGAGCAACAGCCCTCTTTAAACACCGATTAAAAATACAGTTCATCAAAGGGAGCAGTATGACTTCAAAGAAATGTAGGGATCTCATTTATGAAATAAACTACGGTGCCCCTGTAGACCACAACACAACTCAATAACCACAACACAACTTATAGGACTAATTTCATTGTGTTGTGCTAAGTTTGTTGCATTGCCACTTGTTTTTATTGTGTTGCAGCTTGTTTCCTTGTATTGTTCAAATTTCATTGTGTTGTGGCTGGTTTCCCTAATGCTATGGAGATTTTGTTGTGTTGTGCACTATTGGGCCACTGTACCAAACAGTCTTGGTTACCAGCAGGTCACTGTAGGCACAGGGTAAGAAGAATGTTTTAGTGGGTTGATATTCCATCAGGATCACCTCACACCCTCATAACTAATAGCTGCATTACTGACACACTGAAATGGCTGAGTGTAAAAATCTATAAATAGACCTGTCATCTAAGTAACTGTTTATACATATGACAGCTGGTGGCTTCTGAGAGGGGGTTAAAGGGGACATGTCTTGGGGACGTTTAGACTTGTGTCTGATCCTGAATTTAAGGAAGCCCTACTATGGCCTGCTACTGGCAAACTCTCCAAGCAGCTGATGGCTGAAATGTTGTTGCTGATGTTTTTCTCTCTTTGTTTCAGGATATTGAGATATTGGCTATAGTCCTGAGTATGACAGGGAAATTCGCTATTGCCATTGCATTTGGTCTGATTTACTTGTACACCTGTGAGCTTTACCCAACAATCATCAGGTATGTCTTATCTTATTCTAATACTCTATATGTAGCCATCCACACTAAAGACAGGAATTCACTAAACAATTTTGTTTAATCTAGACTGATTTTAAAATGATAGTTATCATACACTTGCTGACTTAGTGAATGCACACAGAGAAAAACTGGCCATCATACACTAAACGACTGAGGATCACGTATTGTACTACCAGATGTTCAAGTCTGAACATGCTAAACTCGTGCAGAAACATGTTTTTGCTAGGAAATACTTTATAAAGATAACAATATATGTTCTAAAATTGGCTCAAATACATTTGATATCCTCCAAATGGATACATTCATGGTCTGAAGTTAAAAAAAAGCAGTGTCTGTGACGATTGCAACACAGTATCATAACTGGACTTGACTAAACTGCATCAAAGTAAGTTACTCATTTTCAATCTCCCTGCTGTGGTCTGTTTCACTTTATCCAGTACCGTAAAATTTCTTTGACAATATATTTAATGTTCAAATATAAATAAATCTAGAAAAAAATCTATTTATCAATTTCTTTACTGATCATATCTGAAGTTGACTAGAAGAGCATTACATACATGCATGTTATCTAGTGATTTAATAACAGACAGTGCATCTGGTCCAATAGGTCCCTGGCTGTTGGCAGTGGTAGTATGATGTGTCGGGTGGGAAGTGTGGTGGCTCCCTTCTGTGTTTACCTTGCCGACATCTGGATCTATCTGCCTCAGGTATGCAACAGCACTCAATGTATCTAGTATAGCATGGTCTAGAACTGAAGCATGATGCAACATTATATATATTTGCTGGACTGAAGAATGCTAAGGTATCTTATGCTCTCTATTATTCTGTAGCTCATTGTGGGAATTCTGGCCTTCATCATTGGGCTCCTGACCATGTTTCTGCCAGAAACTCTGGGACAGCCCCTCACCTCAACTTTAGAAGAAGCTGAAGCTCTAGGCTCCAAGCCCAACATGAAGAACGCTGCTGTGGATGCACAAGAGATGAACCAAACCCTCAAAGTCTAAATCCATATTAACTTAGGATTCCTGAAAGTGCCTCTACTGACTAAAAACACTACATACTCCAATATACAAGTCTGAATGAAACATTAGGTGTTTCTGACAAATGGGATGCTAGATTTGTGGGCATTTGTGGGTAGATGAGGCTGTGTTCTGCGTGAGAGAGTTTGTTAGTGAAATTTGGATAATTAATTAAAATGTTTTGGTATATTTGATTGTGAATATTTTAAAATTTCAATGTAATTGTTCTGGAAAATCTAAATTTTTACAAAGAGCTTGCAAGCGGACCTCATTTATCTAAACCATTAAGTATTATAATTTTTGCATTTCAGCCAAAACCACTTATGCATAAAATCTTGTAGTCACACTGGGGAAATTTCAGCAAAGTTTTGGTTGCAAAAACTCAAATTTCTATTGTCAATAGTGTAGCAATGTATGAAACACAGTTTACACAGAAGTCACTTTTAAACCAAGATTCTGTGACCAAATTGAAACCGTTGTGGAATCTGTGTGGATTCCTTTTGAAATTATTTGATTTCTCCAGAAAAAAATTTGCAGGAGAAGAGTATGTGACCCTGGACCACAAAACCAGTCTTAAGTCGGGTATATTTGTAGCAAAAGCCAACAATACATTGTATGGGTCAAAATGATCGATTTTTCTTTTATGCCAAAAATCATTAGGATATTAAAAAAAACTCCTGTTCCATGAAGATATTTTTTACATTTCCTACCATGAAATTATAAAATCTTAATTTCTGATTAGTAATATGCATTGCTTAGAACTTCATTTGGACAACTTTAAAGGCGATTTTCTCAATGTTTTGATTTTGTTGCACCCTCAGATTACTGATTTTCAAATTGTTGCATCTCAGCCAAATATTGTCCTCCTATCTAACAATGATGTATAACTCTCAATTGACCCTTAAAAAATACCCTTATTACTGGTTATGTGGTCCTTTAGTTTTAGTGTTTGCTCACTTTACAGTTTTAAAGATATTCATGTTTAAAAACAATTAACTAATCTATGCGTTTCCTCATTTTAGCAATAGTTTTTGAAAATAAATTTCATATAGCAATGTGAACATGATAATCGATGCACTAATGTGCAATGGACCTTAAACACTATTTACCTTACCTGACAGTATTGGCAAGAACATTGCCTTCAGCTACGCTAGAAGAAGGACACATTTGTTCATTATCAGTTAACGTGTGATAAGTTTCTATGCATGATTCATTGAAAGACATACCTTGTTATTTGAAGCTGTTTTTTAATACAACTGCATCTCAGGGTTTAGCTCCAGATTTATCAGTGTTGTTCATAGTAAACTGTGACTGTACTTTAGAATACTTGAGAACTTCTTTATTCTGGGAGCTTTTGTATTGTTTTGTTATTTAATATTTCATTATTTTTATCTTAATGTCCTGTATTTGACCTTACTTTGCATGATATGAGGAATGTAATGCAGACGAGTTAAAAATAGTATTATCAACTAAAAATGCTTGTAAAGCTTAGAATTTTTAATAAATTTTTTATTAATAATTTTTTATTAATAAATTTTAATAAATTCTTAGAATGTATTTTTGTAATACAGCTATTTTTATCTTCATAGACTTCAAAATCAGTGCATTTACAATTTTCCTCAAGCTTATGAAAGTATTGTGTGTTTTTGGACCAAAGAAGCAGGGATAGTAGATTATTGCTGTAGTCGTGTGCAGTTGTCATAGCAACATGTTTGTCTAAAGAATGTATTAATAAATATGACATTGTGTCTAAATTAGACCTTTTTCATTAAAATAATTACAGTGACTATACATATTGGTGAATTAAGTAGGTACTAAATGTCCTTTTCCTGTGCTGTTCACCTTTCATTCTCTAAAGAGAAGAATCTACTCGTGGAAAAGGTGGGAAATATTTTCCAGGTTAGTGGGCGTAAGGCAGGCGTCTCTCATTCGTTGTGAGAGGGGAGGAGGCCCAGGACAAGCTGTGCACTGACAGCCCTTACTAAAAAAAAGTCAAATAAATAAACAGCCTAACAGTCTTTTGTTGCAGTCAGAGGTTCTCAGTGTACAAAGAGGACATTTTTTGAGTTATTCATTTACTTATGGCCCCTACTGGACAAATTCACATTAACACCTTTTTGTTTTTTGTGTATATTGGAGTACTATTGTCGGTACAAGCATATTTCACAATTAATGTCTATTGCGATTAGAACAGTCCAGGTGTACTTTACACATCCTACACAACAAGTTCACCCACTCATTTATTATGGTACAGGCATTCTGAATTTCCTTCTTCTGCCAACTGGACCTAACAGTGATTTTTTTACAAGAGTAAAAACTGGGCTTTTTAAAATGCAAATACTATCATCCCGCCTATTCGAAAGCTACTGGAAAACTGTTTGAAATCTGCCAGGGGGACATGTTGTACACTACTTGTGCATGTGAGGTTTGGGTTATCAATGATGCTTTAAATAGAACACAAATAGAAATGATCTCTTGTGGACAGGGCCAGCTGGACACTGCACTTTGACCCTGCTTTGATACCCAGCTAAGCACAAATACACATGCCCACACAGACGCACACACAGACACCTGTTTCAGAACAGATCTTAGAGACAGAGATCAAACCAACCTAAATTATACCTTAAACACTCAGACTAAAGGACCAAAATTTTAGATTAAGACAATTTAAGGTTTTGTGTATGTGTGAACTTTAGAGACAAGGAAATTACAGAATGTAGCAGAAAATACAACTGAAACTGCAGTAGCAAAACCATTCTGTTTAAATGCCTTGCAGTATAAATGCCATGGAAATGACCATGCAGCTAAACAAGCAGCAAAGCCCTATCGAAACCAATGCAGCTGGAGTTTTCCTGAAGCAAGGGCTCCCACCTCTGTTGAACTTGGGGAAATACACCTTCACCGTGGCTTACTAATGTCCATCCATGCAAACAGTGTTCCTAAAGCCTTTTAGAGCATCTGCTTACAGTATCTTTTGCCTATAGTTTACTGACAAATAAAATGTTGTTTATGACAACTTTAATATTTAAGATGCATTTTTCTAGTGATTATTTGTATGTAAAACATTCTGTGATATCAGGCCACAAAACGGCATCTATTTCTGAAATTAAAATTATAAAAATGTTTTGCATTTTATTAGTTGAAATATACTGTACAGTAGCATGTCACAATACTGACAGGGCTGAAATGTTGTCAAGTACAGATGTCAAGGACCACCATCACCACATCTCAACCCAAAGGACAATGTACGGCCAGAGGCATTAGTACACTCTACTTGATAAAAATAAATAAATAAATTAACTAAATAATAATAATAATAATAATAATAATAATAATAAAGCATGACCTACTACAATGTGCGTCGCAGGTTTTTGCAGCAGTTAATTTTCTGCTTATTTCTCTCTCTCTCTCGTGTATCACAGCGTCATATACAGTAGTATGGGGGAAAGTCAATATATTCCATGTCTCTACCTCTCTGTCATTTTCAGAGTCACACACACAGCTGGTGTAATCGGAAAATATTTAGACATTTAAATTATGAAGAAGAGCTATTCTGTTGCTTACCTTCACTTTGGGTGATCAAAAGCCCTTCGTGTTTATGCTAACTGTTTCTCTAGAAGCTTTGTAAGCAGGGACGGACTTACCCATTAGGCAGGGTAGGCGACTGTCTTGGGCCCCCAAAAGCCAAGGGGCCCCCTAAAATGCTTTTCATTTACGAGATGCGCATTAAGCATGGACACGTGAACGGTTGCGGTTTACGGTGTTTATTACCATGACAACCGTCTACGTGTCGGAGTTGAACGTGCTTCTTCTGTATCCTGCTTGTAGCAAATGAAAATATTATGCTTCTGAAGCTGACTGCCACAGGAGCGCGAGGTCTTTCTTTGCCAGCGCGCACACTTATCTGTCTGCGTCTGCTCTGAACAGCGCGCGCGCACAGTTATCTGTCTGGGTCTGCTCTGAACAGCGCGCGCGCACAGTTATCTGTCTGCGTCTGCTCTGTTCAGCGCGCGCGCACACTTATCTGTCTGCGTCTGCTCTGTTCAGCGAGCTGGTGAAATGAGCTGCGCTTTCAGTTAAGACACAGGTATGTTGCTTCTCTAATTTTACATGCAGAATAGCCGAAATCATAGCACAGCTATCGTCCTTATCTTGTGTGTAGCCTATTTGATTTTATCAGACGACGGCACGATTATGAATCAGTATTTTTGTGCAGATTAACATCTTGGAAGGGAGAGCTGGTTAGTTTTAATGGGTCGCGTTTCAATCATCATTTCATATTCATCCCGTTGTCTGACCACAAACAGTCAAATATATCAATGAAAACAGTTTCTAGAATTTGCCGTAGCTGCATCAAATCACATAATGAGGCAAACAAAGTTCCTCAAGTATGTTCATTGCACTAACAGCCAACACTAGAATGCTATTTGCTCGCGCTTGTCAGTCTTTCGGAGGCGGGAAAACAGTTTCAGTGAATGAAATACAATGAATAAGTTAATTAAATGAACCAGGATTCTAGAGATGTTCATTATGCTTTGAATGGTAATGGTATTATTGTAAACAATATTATACGATATATAAAATAAATTATATTAATATTGGGGTTTTAAACTGCCATAAAAAGGAAGTTATTAAAACAATGTAAATAATTTGTTTTTACCATAAAATAAGACATCACATTTTGTAACCATAATATATAAGTATATAATAAGAAATATATAACCTAATAAAGAAAATATAACAGACTAAGAATTATTTCCATATAGCACATATAAAAAGGTTTTACAAACAACAACAACTGCTGTTAAAATGTTTTATTTTGGGAGTTTTCCCAGTAAAGGTGCAGTTAATTCTTAATGTTAGCCATTTCATTCAGTTTTGGTATCCAAAAGAGTCACTCCAGCTGTCCTTAAGTAACATTTAAGTATCAGATGCTTTAATATTTGCCAGCTGTTAGATGTCACAAAAATATATATCTGGTCTTTTTTTCCTGAGATTTGTACATGGAATGCAATCATCAAAAGTAGTAATGAACAATAAATTAAACAATACAAAAATCCACATTGAACACAAAACAAGTACATAGACCAATTTACTTAACTGGCAAGTTTAAATGGGAAGTGTTAAATTCTGTGAGAGCCTGTAGCTATAGCATCTATTTAGTCATGAATTAATCATCCATTTCACTTTACCAGCATAGTTCAACAAAAACATCCCATCAAGCTGACCTGTAAACAATGCAAGTGGACCATTCTTCAATTTAAACACACTACAGGAACCCTATGGACAGGTGCTGATCTGTGGAGCAGCATGTTGATTATTTAGAAAAATTTATATATATAAATTTTTATATATATATATATATATATATATATATGTATATATATATATCTATGAACTGGGTTTAAAATACAATGTACAAATTTGTGCTTTCACATTCAAGAATATTTTTGTCCTGTAGTCAATTGTTTTTCCATGTGTTTTTCCTTGTTTTTCAATATGTGTGACAGTTTTATTGATCATGAGTATATTCATTTTACCTCTATTACCAAAATAATTCATTTAGTTTAATATTACTGTCTTCTTGTTTTAGCTTGTGATCCTGCCCAAACTATTAGGCATTGACAGATGAGTATGGTATAAAACATTGTCACAGTCGACCACTGGTGAACTTTGAATAGCTTACCTTTAACTAGCAAGATATCGTTTGATATCCCAGAAGTTTTATGCTATACAATGTAAAACAATCCAGGATAGGATAAAATTGTATTGCTGCTAACAAAAACATCATTACAATTTATATTTTCGTGTGGACTATTACTTTTAAGTGTTATAAGCACATTGTGTACCAACCTGGAACTTAAGTGCCCAATTTTACGCAACGCCTGAACACAACAGATGGCACACTGACAAAGCGAGAAAATGTTTAACATTCGCATCAAACATTTTAGATGAACAGTGTGCTGCATGGGACATCTACCATGCATTCAAACGTTTTTGATTCATTATACAACACCTTACATGTACAATATAAAATGATCCTTTCAAAAAGATTAGCACTGAAATTCTGGCACAGAGTTGCAGCAGGTTTTTGGAACCAGAGGAGGACGCGAGTGAGGATGAGATGATGAGATCTGATTAGTGTGTTTGAGCTGTTTATGGTGGGCTTAATGGAGTAATCCTTGGCACTTTGTTGTGATCCTCACTCGCCTCCATAGCAAAGTCTGAATGTGGTGATGTCTAAAAGTGTTTGTTGATGTGTGAGTCAGAGATCACCCAGGTACCAAGTGTACAGAAGTAGTGCCTAAAACCAGACTTCCACAGCATCTCATTCTGCTATACCACAATCAGTTCATCCCTCCATTCTGACAATCCAGCAATATCCCTGTAATTCCAATTTTGAATCATCTCACAAAGAAATGACCATAACCAACTCAATTTCATAAACAAAATCATTCTGCCACAATTGTTGGTTCCTTAAATAATTCTTCAGACGTTTCTGTGACCCCCTTCTCTTCTTGAGAGTGTCTTGAAGGGCCATCCCGTTAAAAACAGGGGTTACACACCCAATTTTAACCTGGGACTTTGACTCTACCTCCTGACTGGACATAGACATCAAGCTTATGAGATATCTGCCATGCCTACTACTCAGGGCTGAACAAACCAGATGTTGGCATCTTCTTGCCCCACGTCCTCCTCTTCTTCCTCCTCTTCTTCCTCCTCCTCCAAAGGCTCATGGGTCCTGAGGGCAAGCTCACGGAGAAAGTCAGGCTCATGAGCAGAGTTCTGGGAGGTGGATTTGAGGCCGATCTTCTTCTTGGTGAGATGGAACTGGTCACGAATGAAGTTGTAAAAGTCATACTCATACTTCATCCTTTGGTAAAGCACCTGCAGGGCTTCTAGAGTGGGCATGTGCTTCTTCACTGTGCCTGTAAGGTTCCCCATCTTCCAAAATTCTGCAGAGAAATCAGATTTACAAAGCTATGAGCCACAGAAAAAGCTACAGTGTGCATTTCAAGACAGCTAAAAAATAATTTGGAACATGCTTCACTTATTCTTGTTTTAAAGTTGGTGTGCAAAATGAGTTTACAAAATATTTCCAGAAGATAAAGAAAGATGTTTCTTTATCCGAATCTCTGCATGCTCAATCATTTGTATTCATATTTGCATTCACATTTATTTATTTTCCCACAAGATTTCAAAGTAATTGACTAAAACACACCTGGACTCTTGTAGATGTTTAGGACATCACTGAAGTAGTGAGGTAGGAGTCTCTCCAGAAGGAGCAACACGTCCTCCAACTCTTCCAGAATTCCCACAAGTAGGAAGTTCTCTATAACGTTTTGTTTGGCCCTCTCTACAGCCCAAACACCTGGCTCCCTGACGCAGACCAAAAGAAACAGGCAATTATTTGACAAGAAAACATACAAAAATTTCAGCTTGCTTAACTGAAAAGATTTTAAAAACATTTATTAGTGAAAACAGCACAAGATCTTAAAGGAAAAGTCTTCTGCCATACTTAACTCAACCACATTCATTTTTTCTAATTCATTTTTAATGTACCGCTGACAATTAATAAAATGGTAGTCCACAGGAACCAAAACTGCTTGGTTAACAAATTTAATTTCAAAGTTCCTTTTAACCATTTTTTTTGGGGGAACCTAAATATTATTCAAAATATCTTTGTCTGAATATATTTTGAAGAAAATCATACAGGTTTAGAATGACTTGAGTGAGTAAATAGTGACAATTTAGATTTTTTTTGCAAGAACTATCCCTTTAGGCTTGTGAAAGTGCAGGACTGGAAGAAAATCGGCATGATTTTCTGTTTAACTCTATAATCATCAATAAGATACAGTAACAATAAGCACATGTACAAAATAACAAAACCATTAAAGAGTGATTGTTTTTGGTTTGAAAGCATTTCAACCATCATCAACATTAATGCCCAAAAAGTGATGGGTCATAATTACCTGCACTGAGGGTGTTGCCCACAAAAGTATGGAACGATGTAGAAGAGACGTGGGTTAGAGCACTCTGGGTAGTTCTCCATGATGCAAACATTAATGTCCTGCAGTGGAGAAAAGGGGAAATGAGTCACACAGACAGATCCTACTGCCAAAACGAAAGCAGCACAAAGAACACATTTAATCAAAATCATAGACACACTCATTTTCAATGGATTATATGCTTTAATACTGTTTAACTGTACCTCCAATCTCTTCAAGTGAACACATGGGGGCACCACTTACACAAGCAGTGAACCACAGTCTTTAGAAAGTCATAATGGTTATCTCTTATAAAGGCTTCCAAAACATGGACTAGGGAACTGATGCATTAACAGAAACACTTTATCTGATCCAAAAGCTTTAATTAAGTCAATCCACCCACACTTAAAATACACAACAGGGAAGGCCTACAAAGACTACAATACATTAAGTCCACAGAGAAAAACATGAATAAGAATAAAAATATTATTTGTTTCTTTAAAACAACACAGCCAACAATGCTAATGATACTTGTTGAAAATTAAAAGAACAGATTACATGCTGCAAACAACATGGTCAACACTTCTTGGAAAACAGGGCAATTTGTCAAGTTAACAGCCTTGTCTTTAACTTGTGCACAAAAGAGGTTAAGTAAAGAACACATATCCACAAGGCTTCAGACTCCACGCACTTCGTCCCTTTCATGAGCCCCAGGTGGGAGCCTCAGAGCTGGAGGGAATCACATGCAAGCTGTGGGTTTTGTAGAAAAGAGCGGTCATGCTGGCAGGTAGAAAAACAGTCTTGAGTTATTTCAGCATTAATCTTTTATAGTAGAATGCCCTTTATACATGACAGGTATGAGCTGATGCGTGAGCATTATTTCTCTGCCCTTTATTAAGCCCTAATTCAGGAAATGAAAAGGTCCACTAAAGTTGTTACCACACATTTGCTGCTTTTCAATACAACTCAAAGAGTTTAGAAATCAACTTGGATAATTAATATTTCAGTCTCTGACCTTTTGAGACTGAAATGGTGGGTGGTTTATACACTTCAACTGCAGACCTGATCATGTTGGGAATTGTGCTCATTTTAAGCTTGTTTTAATTTTGAGATTTTTTTAACATAAGTCCACTGACATTTTTTTTATGTTTCCTTCCCAAATTCTGTAGTGTCACTTTCTAAAATACTTCCTCTGCATTCCAAATGTTTGAGTGCTTTATTTTTCTTATTAAAACCATTTAAACTGTGGGCTTAATGTGGTCACATATTAAAAGGAAATTTATAAAATATATGTCAAGTATACATTTCACCCCTAAAACAAAGAACCATTATGAAAAGGTTTTGGGCTTTTGGACATTATGTTCTTAGTGTTCAACTAATATCAACTAAAATAATTCAAAATCTATATTTCAGAAAGTTTGAAATATGGATATTTTTCTTTAAAAAACGCATTGATCTGCTACAGGAAGCCTTTATACACCCCTGGAGCTGTGTGAGGTACATTTTATTATGGATGCACACACTTTATTTCACGTCTTCTTGACTGTTGACTAAAATCATCTGCTTACCTCCCTTGTAAGGCTTGGAGGGGCCAGGACAATTTTTTATATAACTCCAATTGGAAGTCATATAAACCTAGGATGCCTCGAGGGTGAGTACATCACAGGCTAATTGTAATTTTTGGGTAAACTAATCTTTAAAATGTGGTTGTGAACTAGAGCAAAGAGAGTAGATTGCTGTGTTAAACTTGCTTTCGCTGTACTATGAATGTGTTCATTTGTTGACAATATCAAACTAATGCATTGGCGATTCCTTCAAAGCAGTGGCGCTCCAGGAGGGCCAGTTCCTTTAACAATACTCACTCTGTGTGTATCTGAATAGAGCCGAAAAGCCAAGAGTGCATCAATGTCCTTTCATCCGCATCCCCACTCCGCCCCAACAGAGACTCATACAAACTCTGAGGGATATGCACTTTGAATGCACACAAGCCATTGCTGAAACACAAACAGGTTATGTTCCATTTGGGTTTCCGTTGACTTTTTGGAATATAAAAAGGGAAAGGATTGAAGTACAGAAAGACAGATGGCCAAAAGGGCAAATGTCTGCAGAGAACAAAAGGAACAGAAATGTCATCCTCTAACAGATCACCAATTACATAGCAACTTAGAGAACAACCTACTCAAATCCCTGAAGAGATAATGATGCCTTAAAGCCGTGGCAGACTTTTAACCCAATAATTACAAGCAAATTCAATGAGGATGAAGATACTGTTTGGTGGAAGGGGAGAAAAGAGGAGAGTATAAAAAGAAAGAAAGTCTGTGTGTGTATATATATGAAATTACTTATAAAGTTACAGCAAATGGCTAGTGTGCTTCTGGCTGACGTCCCGAGCAGTAAAAGCGGGCAATCTTTCACACAGTCCTCTTTCTCTCTCTAAGAGGACCCACTTCAGCTCAGGTGACACATTTATTTGGCCTTGTGTTCTTTATTCAGTCCCAAGGTGGCCATTTCACTAAGCACCTAGGAACACAGCCATCGCAATTTACCCCTAAACTACCTCCAGATGGATGTCACCACGCAACATGCTCTTTTCCTGATGTGAAACAAAGCATTTTTGTGAATTCTGTCTAGAAAAAGCTACAAAAAGAAAAATGCGAATAATAAATAATGGGTATTGCATATATTTTTTGACTGACCACTATTTGAGCAAAGCAGAAGTGAGACGAGACATTTGGAGACAAGATTAAATGATAGAATACAACAGGAGAGAAGAAGTCAGTCAGCCACGGAACTGAGAACCTGGATGAGGTCCACTAATAGGGGCAATTTCCTGGCTATGCGCACACACACACACACACACACACACGGTATGGCTTTAAAGTCATTATTAAACATGGGCAGTACAGTCTTACAGCTTTGAAGGTCTGCCAGCATACCTCACACAAAAAGCGGGTGCAAGGAAACATCAGACTGATCTAAAGTGACCGTAAAGACATTTATAATGTTGCAAAAGATTTGCATTTCATTTAAATGCTGCTCTTTTGAACTTTCTATTCTTCAAAGAATGCTGAACACAATTTTTCCATGGTTCCCACAAAAGTATTAGGCAGCACAACTGTTTTAAACAATGAAGATAATAAGAAATGTTTCTTAAGCACCAAATGAGAAAATTAGAAAAAGATTTCTGTGGGATCTTGTGACTGTAGTAATGGCTGCTGAAAATTAATATTTACCATAGTAGGAATAAATTACATTTTAAAATACACATAAAAAACTTTAAAATTCTAATAATATATTAAAAAAATATTGCTGTTTTTACTGCACTTTTGATTAAATAAATGCAGCCTTTGTAACGAATAAATGTAGCATTAAAGGATTGTTTTGAACAGTAGTGTTCCTTTGCATTTTAAGCAGAAGATCTGAAATATAAAGGTTTTTAAGATCATGATATCATATGTATTCAAATGTGTCAAATTTCTATACAGGTGCATCTCAAAAAATGCGAATATCATGGAAAAGTTCTTTATTTTTTGTAATTTAATTTAAAAAAAATCTAGATTCACTGCACACAAACTGAAATATTTTGAAAGAGTTTTTTGTTTTAAATCTGATGGTTATGATTTACAGATTAGGAAAAAAAATTAGAATATTTTCTCAAAGATCAATCAAAAAAAGATTAACAAAACATTTTTTTTTTTCAATTTTCAAGATCTCCAAAGCAGGTCTAATTATGCACTCAATACTTGGTTGGGGCTCCTTTTGCAGGAATTACTGCTTCAATGCGGTGTGGGGCATGGAGGCGATCAGCCTGTGACTGTGACGTTATTGAAGCCCAGGTTGCTTTGAAACTTCACACTGGACTTCAAGCAGCTTGGATTCTGTGCCTCTCCAGTCTTCCTCCAGACTCCAGATCTTGATTTCCTAATGAAATGCTAAATTTACTTTCATCTGAAAAGAGGACTTTGGACCACTGAGCAACAGTCCAGTTATTTTTCTCCTTACCCCAGGTGAAATGCTTCTGACGTTTTTTCTGGTTCAGGAGTGGCTTGGTTCTAGGAATGTGACAGCTGTAGCCCTTTTCTTGAAGACGTCTGAGTGTGGTGACTCTTGATGCGCTGACTCCGGCTTCAGTCCACTCCTTGTGAAGCTCTCCCAAGTTCTTGAATTTGTTTTTCCTGACAATCTTCCCAAGACTGTGGTCATCCCTGTTGATTGTGCACCTTTTCCTACCACCCTTTTTCCTTCCAGTCAACTCTCTATGAATGTATTTTGATACAGCACTCTGTGAACAGCCAGCTCTTTCAGTAATTACCTTCTGTAGCTTACCCTCCCTGTGGAACAAAAGCCAGGACAAATGCCGTAAAGGGTGTGTCGCATTGATGACACACATTATTGCGTGACTCTTTTACCAGGTGTTTTGAAGGCAGATCAGCATTCGCGGCAAAAAAAAATATGTGCAAACTGTAATGAAGCAGAGATCAGTCAACTTCTCACTTTCCGCGCTGAAGCTGAGATGGTTCACCAGCTCAAGTGAAAGTTAATGTGCCTAGCATTTTCGACTTGTACATTACACATCATATTTTGATGTCACGTGTCTTTACGAGACCTATACAGGTGGTGTGTGAACGCACACACATATTCTGGGTAATCACTGGCAGTGTGAAAGGGGCAAAATCTAGCGACCCAGGAACATTTGCCGGGAAACATTACCCGTGTATTTTTTACGGAATGGCAGTGTGAAAGGGGCTTTATACACACAAACACACTTTAAGCATTGAAAGGAAACCAGCTTGTAAAATTTCAGTCACACCAGTTAAGAAAGTGCCCCTCCCCACATGGACATTCTCTAATGCTCTAACTAACACTTTAAAAACTCCCTTCACAGGCTTCAAATTAATAGGATGACTTTGCAATCTCCAGTTATTCTACAGCTTTAAGAATATGTGTGGGTGTGCACATCCATGCAGATTGTGGGGAATTCCTACATCACAGATTATAATAATTAAATTCAAAAGAAAAGATAAAAAATTAAGCTTCAGTAGCATACCATTCTAAAGGCTGAGGTCTGACAAGTGGCCCAGCTATTACAGACACATAATCAAGCAAACAGATATGTTTAGTGTGAGACAGATCACAAGACACACTAATCCTAAACTACAGAAATCAGAGATGTGGTTAACCAGGCCTCCAGGAGGAGAGGGGATCTTAAGAGGAGGTTGCGTTCTATATGGTGACGTTCTGATTATAATTACTGTAGTCTCTCATCAACTAAGATAAGTTCAATTACCACTGAAATAAAACTGCTACTGTGTGTTATTTTGGCCTGTGTCATGTGTGTTCCTTTAAGAATACAAATCAATTTCAACATCATCACTCCAATCTTAAATGCCACATGATACTTCAGAAATCATTCTAATATGATGTTTTACTGTTTGAGAAACTTATTGAAACTGAGGTTCTTATTATTTTAAGTTTTGATCAGTTGTGAATCAGTTGTGCTGCTTAATATTTTTGTAAAAAACATGAAATTTTATTCCTGGATCAATTGATGACTATAAAGTTCACAAAAATAAAAAGTAAAATTACAAATGTATTTTCAAATGTAATTACTTTTTAAATTCACCAATTTTACGCATTCTTGTTGAATGAAAGTATATATTTCTTTCAAAAAAATCTAGCTGACCCCACATTTTTAAAAATAGTATATACATAAATACCTAAAAAAGTATCTCTACATGTGCATATATATATATATATATATATATATATATATATATATATATATATATAGCGCGAGTCTGTGCTAAACTTGACTCGTCAACTCTCTCAGGAACGTTTTGTGAATTTTTAAAAGGCATGTGACAATGTGATATGTGCGACAAACATCTTCACAAATTCGTAATGAGAATCATTTATAAATCTGCATACTGTTGTCAACAAAAGAAGCACTGGGATTTTCCTGTGGGTTTCTGTCAAGATAAAAGCCAAGAAAAAGCAACGTCATCAACATTAAAAAATTATAGTATTGTAATCTTACTGTTGTTCTGTAAAATAAAATAAAAAAGTAAGACAATAATAATGATAACTACCCTACAACAGCTCTATTAATACATTGATTATAACATTCACATATAGTGTTCAAATTGGGATCTGTAATATTTTCTAATGTTTTAAAAGAAGCCTCTTCTGCTCAGCAAGACTGCTTTTATTTGAGTCTCAAAAATGGCCCAAAAATATTATTTTACTAACTTATTAATTTAAAGTTAATTGCACTTTGTTGGTATAATGTCTGCTCGAATGTAAAAAAAAATTCAGTGTTAAGTAAATATTTTTCAATTGTTGTTTTGTAATATTTTGTTATTATTTGAAAAGCAGGACAAGACAGTAAAAAGCATATTTTGGCAATTGAATTAATGCAATGTTGAAAAAAATGGCAAAATAGGCCTTCACGGATGAAAATGTTGAAAAACAGTGTACGGTATTCGGCCTCCGGCCCAGTGTTTAATTTTGTTCGGCTTTGGCCAGGAATTTTCAGTTTGGTGCATCCCTAATATCCACACCTGTATGATTGCTCATGGAGAGACTTTAAAGATTCACAGAAAACATTTAATTCCTAGTAAGAAATTGCAACGAAGCTTGATGTCGACGACAAGCAAGTACCAAATACATGTGTTTCAGATCAATGTTACACCATACTGCTGCTGCTATTGTTGTTCTTTCAATAAGTGAATTTAAAGGGTACAATTAATGAAATGCCAAACAAATATACAATAATAAACCTTTGTTTTTATCAAAAGTAAATCATGACACCACATAAAATATAAAAAGGTGTAACAATTTATCCAGTTTAATAAAATAAATTAACACTAATAAACTAAAAGTAACAAACTGACTCCTAATATTTTTTTTTACATCATGCATTCACACTTCCAATACAGGACTGATTATAAAAATAGAATGGTTCTTTTGAATTGCAAACATGATACTTGACTCTGAACTGCTGCTAATCATTATTCTTTTGTCTATAATTTCCTGTCTCACACCTAGATTGCCTACACTTCATTATTTCATCGTTGTTGTGTCATTCTTGTCTACATCTGCTCCAGCGGTAAAACAATGTCGTACTGATGACAGCTTACTCAGGGCGGGTCTAAGGTAAGACGCCAGTCCAGTATGTGCTGAAACGCTACTGTCAATCAAACTATTGTGGGAGGGGCCTGTCTGTGTGACGTCACATACAGTAGACAGGCATCTGAGAATGGCTTGATTTGAGAAAGGGGTAAAGATTTTAGCAAATGACATAAAAAGCACTGGGTGGATTTTTATCATTTAGGGTGGTTGTGTACACCCACTGCCAACACACATTTCAGTTCAAAAGTCCCGGTTAATGTTCCAGATTAATATGTCTAGGAAACTAGCCATTTATGTTTTATGAATACCAGATATAAGCCATAATTCTGTCACAATCCTTAGTCGACTGATGTAGTTCTTCCAGCAGTGCCAAGTTTCCATGTGATTGTCTTGACTTTCAGCATCCATGCTGTTTTTTTCCCCCAAATCCAAATGAGAGCACTTAGCAGTGCAATTGACTTGACTGAATAAAAAGAAAACATGGCTAATCAATTCCTGAGCATTCTGTTCACATTGTCTGAGCTAATTTCCAAACATAAAACCAGACTCTTGCACAATCTCTCTCAAACGTTCGCTGTGCAATAAATAAATTTTCAACAGGAAATACAGTCCCCGAGTCAAGTCACTTAATCAGGAGTGCAAACAGCGCGCTTTTCGGCGGCTCTCGCTTTTTTCACGGCCGTCTGGGTGACTTGTGTGAATCGTGCAGATCCGAAGAGTTTTTTTTCCGGGGGGTGGGGGGGGTGGGTGGTGTCTGAGAGTCTGAGAGTGTATGATTATAATTTCACCATCAGTAATTCAGGATTGCCTCCACCAAAAAAGTAAATGAGCAAATCAGAACACTGCGCGCCAAAACAGCACCGGTATGCGCGCTGGTGTGAACCACTATGTTTCTTCTCGCTGCGGTATATCTGCCACTGCAGCATTATTTCTCCCTGAGACCCGAGTTCGGCGCCGCGCCTTCCCTTTTCACCGCCGCGTCTGTGTGTAACCTGCTATCAGTACGATTTAGCTACATCAAGTTCACATGTAAAGACCTAACGTTAGTGTTAGTGCTAGCTAGCAGATCAAATTATGGATGGCTGTAGCTACATGGAAAAAGTTGTTAGGCTCGAAATTACAACCATTTTGGTCGCATGTGCTCGTGAAAAATGTAATCCGTGATCCGTCGATATATACGGTAACCTAAAAATATATTCAGGAGTAAGTAACTGCTAATTTGTGCGAGTGCAAATAATGGTTGTGGTGCTAACGTTACCTGTTTCATTTTGTAAGCCGTCAGTAAAAGAGGTAGAACACGCCAATGCTGATAGTTAGGATGTTTTATTAATATTTATTAGGGCTGGGGGAATTAACGCGTTAATCTTTGCGATTAATTTGAAATGTTTAACGCGTTAAAAAAAACGCATTTAACACAGCACTTTTTTTTTGCCTCGTTTTAATGATTTCCTGTTGCGGCTGCTATTGAAAAGCCGAAAATATGTGGATCGGGTTTCATTCTTGCGCAGCTTTCATGTTGTGAGTGTCTGTGTGTGTGTGTGTCGGCGCGCTGCGCTCTCTGCTCAATGTCCGACTCCGTGTTTGCGCTGCGCGTTCTGCTCTGTCGTTCACGGCCCAAACGCTCCAATAATGTACCGATCAAGCACTGGAAAAGCAAAGTCTGCTCAAATAAGGTGACATTTCTCTGTAGACTTCTGTTTGCTGAGCTGGTATAGTCATGCTGGGCAACAATGTTAAAGGAATAGTTCACCCAAAAATGAAAATTCTGTCATTTTCTCTCCCTCAAGTTGTTCCAAACCTGTATTATTTCCTTTCTTCTGCTTAAAACAAAAAAAGGTATTTTAAAAAAGGTTGGTAATTAAACAGTTGCTGGTCCCCATTGACTTCCATAGTATTTTTTTTTTCCTACTATGGAAGTCAATAATGGGGTCCATCAGTCGTTTGGTTACTGACTTTCTTCAAAATATCTTCTTTTGTGTTCAAGTGCAGAGAAGGCCAAGACCACTGCTCTGGCCGAAGAGAGGCAGACACGTCTCAAACATGTTGATAAGAAAATTAATGCAGCCAGACGCAAGGCCCTGGATACGTTGCAGGAGGTGGCCAGGAAGCATGGCTGGAGTGGCCATTGGGCATACCGGCATTTGCCCGGTGGGCCGACGTGTTTTTTGGGCCGATATATAAACGGCCCATAAAATTTGTACATCGGCGGCCCATTTGTTTTGTTTTGTTTTGCTTAATTGGCGGCGCTGGGTTTGTGCCGGTGTAATGCATTGGTCAAAGTCAGTGTTAGTTTTTTTTTCTGACAGACCAGCCCATGAAACACGTAGATCAGCGGCCCATTGGCTCTTTTCTTGATTGACACTGGGCTGGCCCAATCACAACTTTAAACGAGTGAGCGAGCGGCAGCAGTGTCAGTGTGTATCTGTAAAAAAAGATGGAGAAGAAACGCAAGGAATGTGCAGATAAATAGCGTGAAAAAATAGAACCAGGCCCTTAAAGCAGACACTTTAAACTGTTTCAAAATATATGTTTTCTGACCTTCATCAGCTCCTGTGGCAGATGATGATAGTGAGGATGGAGGATCAGGAGAGAGATGAGAAAATGTAGAGCCTGCGGTAAGCATAACTACTTTCAAAACACTTAGGCCATGTCATGAGTGTAGATTATTTCCACATCTGCATAGTTGACGATTACCGCAATTCACTAGAAATTTAATAAGAGGCGTTTGTAAACCATGTTTTCTGCCAAAATAAAAGCTTGATGCAGTTTGCGTCAAAATAAAAGATGATGTTCTTATCTCTTTCAAGTATAGAAATTGGTACAACTAATTAAGAAAGTTTCCTTTTTTTTGTGCATTTGTTTTACAAAATATGGCTATTACTGTCATTGGATTAATATTATAACTATTTATAGGTGTAATGTAAATAGACACTGTAACTAAAAGAGGTTTGAATCTTTGTTTAATTTGCACACTGAATATGGGTTGGAGCAGGAGTGCACCAGATTAATGAATTTAACATTAAAATGCACAAAATTTTCTCACGGGGGGGCATGCCCCCGAACCCCCCTAGAGGACCGAGGACACATCACCATAGTTTTAACAAAAATCCTGTAAGAAACACTGGTATTGCTATGCCAGAGCCGCTTATAGCTTGTTTTAGGATTCACCGCTGTGGAGTATAGTTCAACTGTATTAATAAATATAAAATTGACTTATTTCATCTGTTAACTCTCACTCGTTCCTATACTCACTCATTACATGGCATTAGTGGTTTTAATGAATAGGAGTTGGTATGCATATAATTAAGGGCGTGCAAAGATGGGTGGTGTTTATGATCATATAGTGGGCCAGTCTGGTCAAAAATGCCGGGCCGATTTTTTGTCCCAGTCCAGCCCTGTCAGGAAGAAGAGGAAGTTGGAGTAAAGCAAGAAGATAGTTCAATGAGAGTTTATGTTTCGGAATAAAAAATGAAATTGAATATTACAAATTAGCGTCTGTGTATTTTGATTTTCAGAATTTCATTTTAGTCTGTGCCTATGGGGTGGGCTGGGGATGGCAGGGGTTGGTGGCAATGTAAGTATCTGGATATTTGCCGCTGGGCGGGGGCTTAGATTACCTCTCTCTTTTTTGACCATACATGTGTTTGCACCCCTGCTTAATGGTCCCTCTGCTATTTGCTATGTAAACTTGTATGCATGTATGTACAGCTCATATATGTTTGAATAGGTAAATTACTAGTCTTATGTAGCTTGGTTGCAGCACACTGAGCAATAGTCTGTCTTTCATATCAGAAATCAAATGTTTATTTGGACCTGTGCTGACTGAGGGCTCACTACACTGAAAACTGCTGCATCCCTGTATGAATCCAACATTGAAACACAAGCAAAAATGTCAGAAAATAATAAAGAAACCGGAATTTGAAAAAAAAAGGAGGAGGGATTTAAAAACGGCCACTGACCAGATATCGCTCGTCATCTTTCATCTGGGGTGTGCGGATCAAGTGATTCTGCTCTCCTCTCCAGTCCCCAAAACGACGGAAAAAGTAATTGGAGAGGAAACGGTTAATGGGATCCCTGATGATGTTTATGTAGACAGGCTGTTCTATCCTAAATCTGAGAAAGAAAGAGACAGCACCGAATTGTTCACCAATGCTTGGCTTTGTTTTTATCTTGGATTAATCAGATAAACCTCAGACTAATATTCTTGATTTGCTTACCTTGTGAAATTGAGAAAGTGAACATGTCTGGTGTACAGAAAAGGCTGCGGAATAGTGCTAATATTTCTCATCAAATCCACCTGGCAAAAAATCAACACAAATCTGATTACTCAGAAAAATCAAAGCACATATTGTCTCACTAGCCTGCGTTTACTCTGGTTTTGATTAAATAAACAGATCAAAATGCATGTTACACAACCATTCATGACAATCTCTTTATTCAACGCTTACATTTTTACAAAACAAACAGCAATGGGGTTCAGCAACTTACAATCACAGAGCACCAATTCAAAAAGTTATATCTGGTAGTAATAATAAAATATTTATTTTCAAAAATAATTGAACCAACAGAAGTATATTGTATGCTACATGAAAAGTACTTACTATATACATTATTCCTGTCAAACTAATAAATAAAACACTCGTAAACTGAGACATAACTAGACACAACTAAATAAAACTACTGTCCAACAGTTTTTGTAAAGCAAAACCACATCATATGTTTGCTAAACTTTCTTCAGTTGCTATAAAACAATAATTATTCAGAAACAGGGGTGGATCCATTTCAAAAAATTAAACCAGAAATGCAAAAACACTCCAAATAGACCTCATCTTTCCAAGTTTCAGAATCACACTCACCAAGAAAACATTCCTCACTTGGATAGTGCATGGTGCAGTGGAAAGTTATTAGGTCATCTGATGAGGCTGATTTTTCTTAACCTTAATGTTTCCTAATGAGGGCCAGCTGGGGCCCCAGTCAGCTCTGATAGAGCCCATGTGTCCCTAAATGCATGTTACAGTCTCTAAAAACATACACACACAGGCATAAGGAGACTTAACAATTCCTATAACGGGTCGCCATATGAAGAACGGGATGGCGTAATGTTGGTCTGATGTGCCAGGATCGTGTGTGTAGAGCTCAGCTTCCTGTAGCGCTCAACAATAGGTTCCAGAAGTTTCCAATTTGGGAAAGACCACCCTCAGAGTTCAGATTTCATACCAAAACCTAAACATCTTCATGTTCCTTAACCCACATCAAACTGTTAAAAACACTGTAACAAGTGCTCTGCTCAAGCTTCAATCCTGTATCAAACACTGCATCAAGGTCAAAAAATAAAGTCTGTTACAACCTGAGGTAGTGACATCATCTTAATGACAAAATAAAAGAAATGGTTATACGGGAACACAGATGGCCATACACTGTACTAAGTAATGATAAAAGAGGTGATGGTTGAATCACATCATAAGTAACACCTCAAGTTGGGTAAACAGTAAGCTGTTTGGTGCATTGAGGCTAATTAAAAATATCTTATTAGAATGACATAACAGAACACAAGTGTCCGATGCTTTATTTTGCTTACTGTTACACAAGTCAGGTCACTGTAAGAATTTATTTTAGACACACCTGCCTTACAATGACCGAAAGTAACACTAAAGACTAACATATTATATGGACCACTTTTAATGATGGTCTTCATTTTATTGTAACAGCAGAATCTTCAGAACTTTTCCTTTTGCGCTCCATGGAGGGAAAGCCATACAGGTTGCAACAAAATGAGGGTGAATAAATTACATTAATTGGCAGTTGATAGACTTTCATTTTTGTGTAATCTATCCATTTAATAACAAAACCTTGTTCTACACAATCACATAACAATGTGAAGATTATGAATGTAGAGGAGGTTCATTTGTTCTCGTCTTGTTGAAAGGTCGGTTAAAAACAGACTGAACATTCCCTCTATAGACACAAATAAACTTTCTTCTCTAAATGAGAGTTTTATGACCCTTATCCTGCAGTGAAATTTGCATTTGTTTAGGAGACTGTGCAGATGCTCAAAGGCCACAAATAGGTAATCAGTCACAATCACAGCTGTCAGCCAGACAAAAAAAACAAATACTGGAAATGCACTTAACGCGCACAAGGAAACGTATGCTTATTATGGACAAAGCCTATGGGATCATTTTCCAAGCATTGTCAATGGTTTATTAGATGATTAAACTTGACGCCTGTATCAATAATCCAATCAAAACAAGATATTAAATACTTGTTTATTAAGTAATTTAATCCGTTTATTACAAAAAAATTGTTCCATCAGTCAAACGTTTTTACTGGAGAAATTAATTCTATAGATTGAAAACTCTATTTTAGCTCAAAGTTAAAACATTTCTTATTGATGGATTTGCTTATTTCAAACATTCAGCTTTTTTGCTTTGCAAGACATTAATTGATGACCTGGAGTCTTGTGGATTATTGTGATGCTTTTATCAGCTGTTTGGATTCTGATGGTCAAAGCTTTCACTGCAGAGGATCCATTTTTCAAAATACCTTCATTAGTGTTCATACAGGTTTGGAATGACAGAGAATATAGTAAAAATACATCACACTGAAATTTACTTTTTTTTGGCTGTTGTCCACTCACGCTCTATCTGTCTGGACACACACCAGTTAGTTTTTCTGATGGCAATGAAACCTGTATGTGTTCAGAGCTTACCACTGTAAACACACACATTTAATATTAGCTTTGAGTATTTACTGTACATCTAACCAGTTTACTCTCTGAAACCTATGAATAATGCATCACTCACAAAATCATTTTATCCAAAAAGGTCCCATAATATCCAGACAGAATTATGAGTGTACTCCGGGATATAGACAGATTTCCAGTCAAAACGTTCTTCATTTTCACATTAGTCACTTATTTCCCTCTCCCGTCCAACAAACATATATGAGTGTTATTTAATCAGCGTATTTATTTTAACTTTTCATAGGTTGATTTTAGCGGTGTGGAGATGTGATGCTTTGACTCGACCCAAACGGGATGACAGAATTTCGTTTCCTCTCCGCAAGGGAGGAAAGTGTGTATTTTTCTCCACAATGAGTGCCATTCGGATGAATTTCATTGCCACTGGCATTCAGCAAGCATTTCCCTTGGCAAACACCTTTATTTAATCACATCTGTTTTCATCATAGTAATATGCCTTTTATTTTGCTATTCTTTTAGCTTGCTAAACAATTTCTCGGAAGCATTAGTTGCCTCATACACACACACACACACACACTGACCTGCTCATGCTTTGTGAGTCTGGTTTTGTTATGGATGTCAGAGGAAACCAGGTTAAACTGGTGCTTATCTGCCAGAATCCTCAGCAGCAGGACGACCGTTCGGCTTCCACACTTGCCAACCCTGTTGTAGATCACCTGACTTGGGAATGGCAGCTCCTAGATACACAAGACATAGAAATACATGGGTATTAGGAAGAACAAAATCATAAATAAAAAATAATAAATAAATCTAACAATACTGAAAACCTGGCCAGTTCTAAATGTCAAACATTTTTATATTGTGTTCAATTACTGTTGGGTGCTAGGTGATGGCAAAAGTTATCTAAATAAATTAGTGGAAACCACTGATGTCACATGGACTATTTAAATGATGTCCTTACTAACCTTCTGGACCTTGATCGTGGTAGTACCCTTGTTGCGGATTAAATCAAAAATATCTTATAATTTGTTTTATGAAAATGAACGAAGGTTTTACGGTTTACAACGACATGAGGGTGAGTAATAATGTAGTTTTTGGGTGAACTATCTCTTTAAATGTCCTACTCAATGACACAATGGTGATATTGTAGCTCAGGTGTGGAACTAAACGCTTCCTGTTTCCAGCTCACTAAGATCTTTATTCACTACTCAACACAACCTTAA
Source organism: Carassius carassius (assembly GCF_963082965.1). Taxonomy (NCBI): domain Eukaryota; kingdom Metazoa; phylum Chordata; class Actinopteri; order Cypriniformes; family Cyprinidae; genus Carassius; species Carassius carassius. The sequence goes on along the minus strand of NC_081781.1, from coordinate 11,062,845 downwards.
GAATAATTTTTTAAGAGAGAGTTGGAGGAAATTTGTAAATTCCTGGATGAAGATCTAGTGTGGAGGGAAGAATGGAATTCCCTGTAGGCCAGCATCCCAAACGAAATTGGGGTTTGAAGTCCTTCTTTGTGTGTGTGTGTGTGTGTGTGTGTGTGTGTTTGTATGAGAAATGCTCCTGAGAGAAAACATTTGTGAAAAAAGCAGTAAGACAGGACATTATGTGTTTATGTTTGAATGTGTGACAAGGTTTTTAACTTGACTACAGCAGTCACCCTTACTTTCATTCAGGTCTGTAAACACTAGCTAAACAAGACCCCCTCATGCCTTTCATTATTTGTTCTCTCTCAGTATTACACTCCATAGTGTGGTACAGCATTCTTCCAAAACAACAAATACGGTTCAAGTTCACAGAGAATGCTCTCTTTTCACCTCATGCGCACACACACACACACACACACACACACACACACACACACACGAGGCCTTGTGTGAGTCCAGCTGCCTTGTTAATTTTCCCCATCGCATTTTCCTTAATTCAATCTCCATTTCCCTCCTTCTCTGGTCATTTCTACATAAAATCTCTTAGCTCTACATAACATCTGTCTATCTCAAATAAATGGCATGCTTCTCAACATTCTATTCATCAAAATTAATCAGGAAAAAAGGATGGATTGCTGAAGGATTGCTGAATTACTGGAATAATGTCTGCTAAATATTCAGCTTTTCCATTATAGAAATAATATATAAAAAAAACTTATTTTTATTAGTAATATTTCAAATAGTTCGGTTTTTACTGTATTCATGATCAAACAAATGCAACCTTGGTAATCTAGAGAAATAGATAATTAAAAAATGGTTGTTTGGATTGATGGATTTAGCAGAAGCATTAACCAAAACAATTCACAAAGCATTCGATTTTCAATTTAACGGTACCCAATCAGTACAGGCAAACGTATCGAAGTTATGACCTTGATGTTGCTTACATGCTTTACAGATGCTGTCAGTGGCTACTTGATAAAACTGAAACTGATATAGATTGCTGTTGCATTTTGTAGTATATTTGTGTGCACTCTATGATAAATGCGTGGAGCTCTTGATAAATCTGTAAACATCTCTTCATAGTCTGTGTGTTTACAGACTCTAAGCTTGCTGTTCCACAGCTGTGGGATGTTAAAACTGGTTGTCAGCATTGCTGGCTTGGGGTCTTTTAGTAACTGCGGGGGTTTCAGCTTCCAAAGACTTTCAAAAGCTGTACAGATCCAAACTAAACATTATTATCTAGGAAAATAGTGAAGATCTATAAAGACAGGTATATCTTTTTATAGTGAACAAATGTAGTCCTGGTATTAAGGGGGATGGTTTATACACATGCACACATTAAACTGGACTGTGATTACATTACTTTCAAATTCAGGAAGTCATTTTTTCCAAATGTTTTAGTCTTAGCTGTAAAATTTTATAAATAAATTCTTTATGTATACACATGTGGTTTCAACCACATTCTTGTGCACATCTGTCTCTAGGGTGAGACATCTTTTAAATTTTATGTTATTATCATTTGTGAGGTGATTTTGTCTATATATACACACACACACACACATATACACACACACTGCACACACACTCACAAATCCATTGTTACTCCAAGTCTAGCTTGAATATCCTATAAAATATAATACTATAAAAATGTCCCTTTGACATTGCTAAACACTTTCTAAAACTTTGCTATGATTGTGTGAAATTGTTTTAACAAACCAGATGTTGTAATTACAGCACTGCTCACATGAGGCAAGATATTACATACATTGTAAATAAAAATGTATTTTACAGTGGCATTTGGATCTTTCGAGTGTTTATTCAATACAAGAAATGTCAGAACTTCCCTCTAGTAAGAAACAATAAAACATTGTTTGTACAGTTTATATTTGTACAGAGTTATAGCTAAAATTCACAAGATAATTTTTATGGGTGGACCCTCCTCTCCAGCTTTCTTCTGGACTCTTCTGTCATATGTGAGTGCACTTGCACACTGTTCTCAATACATTCAATGAATCTTTCCAGCATTCCAGAGTCTCTGAATCATTTGAACCCATTTCATAGAAAAGACACTTAAGACAAAGAGATGGAAAATAGCACATGTACTGCAGAGAAGATATTCTCCGGAGATATTTTTAACCCCATAACACTGATTATAACACTGATTAATTGAATTTAGGCTACATCCAAACGAAGCCAGAGCTTTTTTCCCCTCGTCTATATATCTGCGGACACATGAAACTGACACAAAACAATGTAGTATACATGCCAGACCAGCATGTGGCGCTGAAATTTTGCCACAGAGATACACTAATAACAGAGAAGAAGACTTGGACTATGCACATAAACCTTGCGAGCGTTTAATACAAAGACAACCGTAAAGTGTTTGTTCATGTTTTTGTTGCTGTTACATGACATAGTGGTGTCTGACTAGGGGTGAGACATAGGGTGATGACATCATTGTTTCACAAAATATGCAGATTGGCTGTCCAAAAAAAAATGCAAGGGTGTCGTTTTCAGATTTATTCACTCTGGGATAAATAGCGGTTTCACTCTCCCAAAATGTCAGATTTGTGTGGACGAAACACCAATCCGATACCAACATTTTTGCATATACAGCTAAACATGTCTTCGTGTGGACGGGGCCTTAGTTTTGCACTTGCAACGAGTGCATCAAGACTCTCATCTTAAAATAACTGTGTCCTATAACACATCTAATGACTCATTTTCAACAAGTCTCCATAAAAAAACCTTAGACAAACCACAGTGATTGCTTTAACTCTACTATTAAGAAGCAGTTTCATTGTCCTCTAAGTAAACCCAGCTGAAACTTTCATTGGGTTTATCCTCTTTTGTAGAGTGCGTGTAATGCCACTCCTCTTAAATTAAGTTTGTTCATTCCACTCATGCTATTTCATCAGCAAACAGAGCTGTCGTTCCTCTGTAGGAAGTGCTGATGAGATGAGCTGTCATGAGTATGTGTTGAGATAACCCACATATATATATAGGGGCTTTTAGTCCATGTCTGTTATACACTCACCAGCCACTTTTTTAGGTACAGCTGTTCAATTGATTCAAGATTCAAGAGTTTTATTTGTCACATACCAAATTATATATAGCATACATAACCAGCAGTGAAATGTGAGTCAGGTCCGCTCCATGGACAGTGCAATTATTAAAGAAAACAACACAGATGGAAATATACATAAATATAGCTATGTAAGAATGAAATAAAAGTAAACAATAAAAATATAAGAATAAAATATAAAAAAGATGTATATTGTAGAATTAAATAGAACGCAAAATAATGTGCATGAACGTAAACTGAAGTCTTAAATATTAAGATTGCTTGGTAGAACAAATTGCGAATCAGCAAATCACATGGCAGCAACTCAATGCATATAGGCATCTATGTGTGGTGAGGACGAAATACCATCTCTGAACGCACAACTCGTTGAACCTTGAAGCAGATGGAAAACAGCAGCAGACGACCACACTCGGTGCCACTCCTGTCAGCTTAGAACAGGAAACGGAGGCAATTCGCACAGGCTCATCAAAATTGGACAATAGAGGATTAGAAATACATTTCCTGGTCTGATGGGTCTCAATTTCTGCTGCGACATTCAGATGGTAGTCTTAGAAGATGGAAAGAACATGAAAGCATGGATCCATCCTGCCTTGTCTCAGTGGTTTAGGCTGTTGGTGGTGGTGTAATGGTGTGGGGGATATTTTCTTGGCGCACTTTGGGCCCCTAAGTACCAATTGAGCATTGTTTAAACGGCACAGACTACCTGATTATTGTTGCTGACCATGTCCATCCCTTTATGACTACAGTGTACCCATCTTCTGATGGCTACTTCCAACAGGATAATGCACCATGTCACAAAGCTCAAATCATCTCAGACTGGTTTCTTGAACATGACAATGAGTTCACTTTACCCAAATGGCCTCCATAGTCACCAGATCTCAATCCAATAGAGCAGCTTTGTGATGTGGTGGAATGGGAGATTCATGGATGTGCAGCCGACAAATCTGCACCAACTGAGTGATGCTATCATATCAATATGGACTAAAATCTCTGAGCAATGTTTCCAACACCTTGTTGAATCTATGCCACGAAGAATTAAGGCAGATCTGAAGGCAAAAGGGGGTCCAACCCGTTACTAGCAAGTTGTACCTAATAAAGTGAGTGTATTTGCAATTTAATATATATACTCCAAATATTGTTAAAATACAATAATACATATATATTAGTGGTGTCCCCGACTAAGGATTTTCATAGTCGAATCAGAATTTTCGAATCTTGCCGATATTTCGACTGATAGTCTAATCATATGTTTGGGGGCGGGGCAAAATACATTAACAACAGTCAAGTCAGGCATTTGACTAACATAATTACCGATGTTAAAGGGTTAGTTCGCCCAATTTGCAAAATTATGTCATTAATAACTTACCCTCATGTTGTTCCAAACCCGTAAGACCTCCGTTTATTTTTGGAACACAGTTTAAGATATTTTAAAATTAAGTCCGAGAGCTCTCAGTCCCTCCATTGAAGCTGTGTGTACAGTATACTGTCCATGTCCAGATATGTAAGAAAAACATCATCAAAGAAGTCCATTTGACATCAGAGGGTCAGTTAGAATATTTTGAAGCATCGAAAATACATTTTGGTCCAAAAAATAGCAAAAACTACGACTTTATTCAGCATTGTCTTCTCTTCCGTGTCTGTTGTAAGACAGTTCAAAACAAAGCAGTTTGTCATATCCGGTTCGTGAACGAATCATTCGATGTAACCGGATCTTTTTGAAACAGTTCACCAAATCGAACTGAATCGTTTTAAACGGTTCGCGTCTCCAAAACGCATTAATCTGCAAATGACTTAAGCTGTTAACTTTTTTTAATGTGGCTGACACTTCCTCTGAGTTCAAAGAAAAAACTCGTTCACAAGTCAAGAACCGTTTCTGTCAGACGTGTCCGATTTGAGAACCGAGGAGACGCAAACCATTTAAAACGATTCAGTTCGATTTGGTGAACTGTTTCAAAAAGATCCGGTTACATCGAATAATTCGTTCACGAACCGGATATGACAAACTGCTATGTTTTGAACTGTCTTACAACAGACACGGAAGAGAAGACAATGCTGAATAAAGTCGTAGTTTTTGCTATTTTTGGACCAAAATGTATTTTCGATGCTTCAAAAAAATTCTAACTGACCCTCTGATGTCACATGGATTACTTTGCTAATGTTTTTCTTACCTTTCTGGACATAGACAGTATACCGTACACACAGTTTCAATGTAGGGACTGAGAGCTCTTGGACTAAATCTAAAATATCTTAAACTGTGTTCCGAAGATAAATGGAGGTCTTACTGGTTTGGAACGACATGAGGGTGAGTTATTAATGACATAATTTTCATTTTTGGGTGAACTATCCCTTTAACACACAAGTAAAATGTGTAATGAACACCTTGCAGATATAAATGGGGTAAATAATGTTTTATGTTTTGATGAACAGATAGCCAACACTTAACGTCAGCGATACCATAACAATTAACAATTTTTTTTTTTTTTTTTTACAATAGTGCTCTCATTATAACGTTAGCCTAAAACGTTAGCAGTTAATGTTCTGCATTTCTGTTTTGAGCTTCGCACGCTGAAGATGACCAGTAGAGTGACGAATTTTATAGCAAGTTTTTAATCAATGGGATTCAACTCATAATTTCATATAATTATGAGCTTCGCTTCGTTATTTATACAACATAACGATAATATTAAGACTTAAAGGCTATTTGCAAAAAGGGCCCGAATGCACATGAACATATCTGCGGGACTCTGAATGCGAACTCCTTTTGTTGACACGTTCTTCGCGAAACAATTTGCAGAAACACGGCAGCTAAACTCTTAAAATTCATAGCATTTTAGTATAATGGTCTTCTCATTATAATAGTATGACAGTCCCAGTCATAGTTACTGATATTCTGCATTGTAGTTTGATCTGCTTGCGCTGTGCGCTGAAGAGATATCACGAAGAGCACTTGACTCAAAACCAAATGCATCTTATATGAAGTAAATAATATATGCACGATATATATACACCGGCTGAAATGTTTTGAAATCACTTGTAACCTACCTGTTCGAAAAAATCCAGTCTCTGCCTGTGTCAGTTTGAGTCTTGGTAAAGTTTTAAATCCCTGCCTTCAAGATGCTCCTCTGTCAGTCACGGATTATGGAAAGTGAAACATAAATCTATAGGGGTGGGTAGATTTATTCACGCACTTTAAAATATTAATTTGAAGCTTCTTTCTTTTCAGATTTTTACAGCTTTATTGAATATTCGACTGTTAGATTGGTACTCGAATCAGGCTCCTCCAATCAAAGCTTCAATTCATTGACTATTCGTAGTCACCCCTAATATATATATAGATAAAAAAATATATTATTTTTTTTTCACACAAATTGAGCAAATATATATTTTGCACATTTTTACCAGGCAGTGATGTAAACTGAAGTCTACTGGCTATTAGTAAAACTCTCAACAATTTGTAACATTTAAACTTCCTCTTTCATTAGCAAGCACATCAACACAGGAAATAAAACTGCATTCGTCAAACCATTTCATTGGATTGTTAAATGTGAACGTGTGACTGTGTATGTGTGTGACCATCCATTACTGTCAAATCTGAGGAGATGAGTCTAAAATAAAAACGAAGTCTTAAAATGATTTCCTCTAGTGTGAGAAGGCCAAAATAACAGGACAATTGAATAATACAGGGATGTTTGTGAAGTACATTTTGAATTGGAGGAAAATAAGAGTCAGAAAACAAGTTAGATATTGCAAAAAAAACAACTTACCCTTGGTGTAGGAGGCCCGTGGTCGTCAACAAAAGTGGATTCTCCTGTAAAGAAAATTAAGTGTCAGAGTGAGCTGCTTACATAAAACATCTGTTATTTAGGAAATAATAAACTTAGAGAGCAATGTAGACAAAACAAAATGTTTAAGCGCATTCAGTGAAAAACGTTGTTTTGAAATAGAGCAGATTCAGCAGCTGAGATGTATCAGCACTGGAAATCCGCATGGGAGCCAGATGACATCCACTACAAGAAAATGGAAGAAGTGTGTTTCTGTGGGTGTTTTGAGAGAGAAACGGTCTCTTAATGCAACTCCTTCTGTGGTACAGTAGTGGCTATAAAGGAGGAGACATTCTTTTTTTATCTCAAACAAGGGTCTTCTTTTTAACCTCCACTCCAGATGGCACGGTGGAATCAGTGCTGTGCTTCCTGTGTTAAATGGATAGTTCACCCAGAAATGTAAATTCTGTCATCATTTACTTACCCTCGTGTTGCTCCAAACTGGTATGGGTTTCTTTCTTATACTGAATATAAAAGAAGATATTTTGAAGAATGCAGGCAACCAAACATTTGTTGGTCCCCATTGACTTCAATAGTATGAAAAATGAAAAATGGGAATAAGAAACTGGTTACCAAGCTTCTTCAAAATATCTTATTTTTTTATGTTCAGCAGAAAAAAGGAAATTTCTACAGCTTTGGAACAACTTGAGGGTGAGTAAATGATGACAGAATTTTGATTTAGTCTTGTCATTTGCACATTAAGGTGAACTGCTCCTTTAATGCTATCTGTTGTGCAATGACTGCATCTGTCTGATGAATAAATAACTTCCCAGCAACATAGAGCTGCTATACTTCTCAGCCTATCTTCAACTTTCTCAGTATGAGAGTGAGAAAAAGAATGAGATATTCTTAGACGAAGATCGATGCATATCATAAATCATGAATAGTCTCGGCACAGATGAAATCACAACCGAATGGAAGGTAACGTGCAGAACACAAAACTACTTGGTACTCAAATACCACTTCTTTGTATTATTATTGATGTTAAAAACAGATGAGCTGCTCAATATTTTTGCTGATATTTTTTCAGGATTCCTGATGAGAATCCTGATGATTTATTTGAATCTGAAAGTTTGTAATATGACAAAATGTCTTTATTGTTTTATACCAAAACTTTGAACCCAAAGGTCAAGAGGTCAAGGGGATCTAAATAGATCACATTTCACACATCTCAGCTTCTCTGTAATCCATAAAAATACCTCATGTTCCTGTTTTAGTGGCTGCTGTTAGCACAGAGATCTTTTTAATGGGGCCATATGTCTTCTTAAACATGCACACTATGTACACTATACTCATGTGGACTCATATGCTGCTGAGTGACACACATGCATTCTACTCATCCAGTCAGTGCATTTTTAAAGAGTTTCTTTTATGATAAGTTTATTTCAAATGGTTCAAAAAAAACAACACATCTGAAACCAAAAGCAAATAAAAAATGTAGTGACTACAATCTTAACTACAATTAATACCAAAATATAAAGAAAAAAGTGTTACATTTTCGGCATTTCAATGATCAACTGATGTCTGTACTGCTGTTAAAATTGCCCATTTAGGCCTCCGTATGACCTTGTCCTAAAATGTACTTGTCAGGACCATCAGGATTACACAGTTTGTGAGGGCTTGCTCAATTATCCACTGAAAGCCCCACTGCCCTGCTTACCCCCCACGATGGCACCCTCTCTGTCCAGGCTTTGGTCTGCATCACACTTCATCTGATACTGACCCTCAGAGCCAATTAGCACCTTCACTAACTACCCGTCCCGGCTGCAGTCCTCTGGGGTCAGATTCCCAGACTCCAGTAGAGTCATTCAGGTCGCCAGGCTTGGAAATAATTGGAGACTAAAGCAGTAGAAATGCAAAACTGTAAACAGAGGACATCTGCAATGATTAGAGTGGGCCAGAAACAGAGAGTGGGCGAAGGCTGGAAAGAAATCAAACAGCGGTGCATTACTGTCAACTTTGTTCATGGGTTGTGTTGTAGCCGATTTAAAGTTTGCTTTGGTTATGAGAGGATCATTAATAACCTATAATTATGACACAAAAAGTCATAATGATACTGATGGAAAAAGCCACTAACTTGGCATAATCCCCAGCAGGAACATTTGAAAATAAAATCAATTGTTTCACATAAATGTAGCCTTTTTTTGGCTTTCATAAAGAAAAACATTCTCTGAAATGGAATTTTCTCTACCATCTGGCTTGGCTTAGGAATGCTGTTGTTTGTATCGGAATGCCATAAACGTATGCTTTCGGCATGTAACGTTTAATTTGAGTTATGAAATTGGTGGCTCGGTAAAGTATGGTTTAGAGATGAGGAGAGCCAGAAATACTCCAGAGACTAAAGCAGGAAGCCGCACAGGGTCGACGTCTCGGTTGTGAGGTACTTTGAAACACAAAAGCTGTTGGCTATTTTCATCCTTTCTCATTTTCAGATCACATCCTGTAATAATCTGTGACCACAGGTAGAACATTCTTGAGACGTCTGAGAACTGAAGGACATTCTGAACACGAAGATTAAAGCAAAAAACATCTGGCACTGGCTCAGCATTCTTGCGAACTCAAAAGCTGTTTGTTCTGATTTTAAGGAACAAGCAAGTCAACCATCCAAAGAAAACAATGTCAGTGTGAACCTGTTGTCAATTGATTTACCTCAATAAAATAAATGTGTTGACTTCCATAAAATAGACCTAATGTACATTTTCTTCGCTCTGATGAGCATGCAGCAAAATTTCACATAATCATATATTCATACTAATGAATTGCCCTCACAACTATATGGAAATTGGGAAAATAATACTAAAATCGTACTATATAAAGTGCTCTGATGTTCATATTTAAAGGGGTCATATGATGCAATTTCTATTTTTCCTTTCTCTTTGGAGTGTAATAGCTCTTGGTGCATAAAGAAGATTAAGATGCAAGATGTAAAGTTTCAAAGACTAAAGTCTCAAATCCAAAGAGATGTTCTTTATAAGAGATTCGTCCACAGCCCCCTAAAACGGCTCGTTCTAACACACCCCCACATCCCTACGTGACTATGTGGGAAGATTTGCATAACCATGCCCAGTTGTTCATGCAAAGCAAGAAGGTGTACCTTTTATTCTCATTGTAGTATCGTTGTTACCGCCGCCGCAATGTCGTGTAGACGCTGTGTGTTTGGTTGTAAAAGCGAAACTAATTATGTTTGGCCTTCCAAAAGAGGACGATATCTACTTCAGCATGCCTGGAGCTGGTCCGTGCTGGTCGCTGAGGAAATACATCAACTTTGCACTGTGGATCGCTGGATCGGCTTTCACTGTGGATGAAGCATGTGGTTGCCACAAGCTCCTTTATAGAATCCACTGGCCCACATGTGCTCACTCAAGCCGGCCTTCGCTCACTCAAGGCCGCTGGAGAGTCAAGGTGACTCTGTTTTGTTGTGAAAGCGAAACTACTTGGTTTGGCCTTCTCTTGGATCTCTTGGAAAGAGATCATGACTAGAAATCATGTTTATATCACGTTTATAATGGGGTTTAATGTTGGTGTCTCGTCTCTCCAGCCAGACATCACAATATTTTAAGAGGTGTAATATTTCCGTCACATGCTAGAGGCATTCGGCAAATCACAAAGCACTGGATTGCCGGCCAATTACAGCACTCCTCTCTTTTCAGACCGATGAGCTTTGTAAAAATCAACACGTTTCAGAAGGCAGGTTATAGAGGAGAAACAATTATGTACAGTATGTGGAAAATATTAGTTTTTTGAAGCTTAAACCGCATAAACATATTTTATTAAACCAAATACACATAATAATTTTCTTTTTAGCAACATCATATGACCCCTTTAATCAATATTAAAAAAATGCGTCATAATGGTATTTCATAATTCACAAATACCTACACAATCTCTCTCACAACATTCCTGCATTAAAATTAATAAATGCTAAATATAATACAAAACACACCTGCAGTCTGTAAGTGACAGCAAAATTGTTATATCAGCTCTACTTCAAATTTAGTTTATTTGGTATCATCTTTAAGTTAGACGCAATTATTATATTTTGCTTGAAATTAAAAGGAATTTAAAAGTACTTTCACTTCAATAACCAATGTTGTGCAAATTCAAAATTTTTAAATAAAAACTTACTTAAATTGCTCTTGAACTCATCAAAACTTTGATAGAGCTGATGTATGCAAGATTGAACAAGCGTGAAAAATGTGGATCATATAAAAAAAAAAAGCTAAATAATATAAACAAGAGACATCATAGTGATTTGATTATTAACAGGATTGAATGGTTTCCATGCCAAATTAGCTCCAGGTGAGTGGTTTACTTGCTTCAGTCCATAACTGCCAGAACAAGTCAGAACTAAGACCTTATAAAAGTCTCAGCTTATCTCATTGTCTTACACCTGCACAGTACTCAATGAAGTAAGTGCTTTATAGTGAGTGTGTGACAGTGTTACGTTCCCCTCTTTTTTTGGTCTAGGGGGTTTCAAGGGGGAGTAACAAGTGTCGTAACATGAATAAATAAATGTGAGAAAACTCCTTTCCGTCTATCCCAGCTCTAAATACCTTTCATCGAGTTAGATCCAGAAGGCTACACAACACCTTTTGATTCACACCTTGTAACAAAAGAAAACTGAAGAAAAGTACGCTTACTAAACGTTTCTTTTATTTAAATAAAAAGTATCCAAATATTTATAAAGCAAACAAATGATCAACAAACAAACAAAACAAGTTTAAATAATAACCAAATCATCAGGAGAGGGCCAGGCCAAAATAACAAACAAAACAAGGGCTTTCTAAAGTTTAAACCCAGATAAATTACCTAACAAAAGAAAAGAAAAATAAAAGACAGTCATCTTACCTCTCTCCCTGACTAACAAGACATAAACAGGAGAAAAGTTTAGGGATGGATAATCCAAATAAATTGGCGCCCGTCTCCCTACACGGTTTAAACATTTAAACTCACACAGTCTAAATGGTTGTACTCAGACAACAGGTTTCACCACATAATATAAGTTCTCTTTTCAACAACAGTTCACACAACTCTGTCTGGGATAGCTGGAGAGGGATTCCTCTCGATCACAGTCTCTTTGCTGCTTTATAAAGACTGCCAGCAGAAAAGCTCCGGCTAATTAAGATCAGCTGCGGATGATTTGGAGTGCTGCATGAAAGAGAGAGAGAGATAAAAGAAAAAAGTGAACACATTCACCAGCACAATACAACGGCAAGTCTACGTCACAGGACATAACAGACAGACAGGCTGACAGGACACGTATGTACTCTAACACTCCTGCTGGTGTGTAGGCAGCACTAACACCACAGAGACAAGAACATATGGCTGAGGGTTAGAGGGTCCTGAAACAATGACATCAGTCTGGTTAAACACACCCTGTTTAAAAAACATCAGACTTATTTTTTTTATTCCACTCCCCCCATTGCATAAAGCTGCATGCATGTTTCTTATTTGGTGTGGTGACATGGGTGCTTCCAGCCGTATGTGGTTGGACTTCACTCAACCCTTTTATTTAGCATGTAGGAGTGACCCACCATTAAGCCCATCAGTCAAATGACAGTGGGGGGTTTAAGAGTCTCCACCCAGGACTGTTATTCTATAGGTCTGACCATGCTACTACCTGCCAAATGTGGTAGACATGATGGACATCTGCTTTCCTTTTTTATAAATAATTGCTACTTTTTGTTGTTTTAGGAACCATCACTGAGTGAGGTCTAAGTCCTTGAAGGAGTCTAGAAAGCTGTGTCAGGATTAATAAGGTGGCTTGCATCTAATATTAGCATGGGCATGACTGATTCAACATCTTATGATTTATTTGTGTGGTTTTGATTTCAAACGTACACCACATTTATGCCACACAAAACATCTTTTTTAGTGTTCAGAGCTCCCCACACAATGACCAGGAGATCTTTGTAGTTCATTGCACTTGAGTCACACTGAGGCATTTGAGCAGTTGTTCAGCATTTTTGTGGAAAGCTTTGTACATTGTATAGGAATTGTTTTTATTTTTTTATTTTTTTCATATAAAGTTAATAGAAATCTGTTGTAACAGTGTGAATGTCTTTGCTGTAATTTTATACGGTCCCCTTTAATAAGCAGCACAACTGTTTTTAACATACCTTATAATAATAATAAGACTTTTTTTGAGCACCAAATATGCATATTAGAATGATTTCTGAAGGATCACATGACACTGAAGATTGGAGTAATGGCTGCTGAAAAAATATGTTTTAATTACATTTTAAAATACATTAAAATAAAATAAAAAGCATTTATGTTGTATTGTAATATATATAATATTAAGTTCCCAGTTATATATAAATTAATACATTTTGTCTCAGTGGAAATTCCTACATTTAAAAATAATGACCATTGCAATGAAAATAAACATGATTTTAATAATTTATAATATACATGCGTCTTTTCTGTAACCCATGGTCATGATAAATGTCAAACAACTGCATCTCATATAAGAGGGGTAAAACAAAGTCACATTTTCTAGATCTAAACCACCACTAATCAGAATCAGAACTAGTTTAAAAGGAAATGCTGTATGACAAAGAATAAGATCTTATTCAAGCTCATGATGTTAAATTTACTCTGTTTGCTTTTACGGGAAACACAAAACCCAAACATATTAACAAAAGCCATAAGTACAACCAGAAAGAAACTGGCTGCTCAGTATTAGGTTACATTTCTCAGAAGGTTCATGATAAATTCATCCAGTGAGGGTAACAGAAAGTAAGTAGGGGTCAGGAACAATTCAGGAGCATCTGGTTTTCATGTGCGTTGTTTCCTGTGAACTGGCCTTTTCATACTTTTTTTGTATACTGTACAGTACATACCTCTGCTCACCTGCTCTGGCCCTGGCCTTACAGGATATGTGCAGCGCTGTGGCCACATAAACTGACCTGTGCTCTTTCCGATGCTTGCCAACAAAAGAAGCCACATTAAACCATTTACAACTAGACCACTAATTGGGGACTTTAGGATTTTCTTTAGTGCAATCTAGGAATATCAAAAACTCTGGATTTTATGAGTTCTGTCCACTAATGCTAATTTGCAAGTATGGCTAAAATCTTAAATGACAGATCACCAATTCATACATTCCCTGGGAAACAAAACTATGAACTTGTTTATCCAAACTCATGCTTTCTGCACTTTTGCTCGTGTTGCTTTTGAAATCAACTGAAGTTTTAAATCTGACTTCCTCTTCACAGTCATCCCCAAAGGTGACATTCAAAAGAAAAACTGTGGCAGACCCCTGTGAATACAGCACTGAATTGTAGTTTTAAACTTTTACATCTGCTCCTAATGACAGGAAATATGCTAAATAAACTATCTGAAGGTAGATCCCATTCAGAGTTTTTCTGCAGATTTCCTCTAAACCAGACATCTTTTTTGTTCTTATGACTTTGCAAAATAGCAACATTTGTAACAAGTCATATGTTTTTCTCATCACAGCACTCTTTTCTGGAGTTGGCCAAGTGCATCTGAGCAGCACCTGGGATAAACCAGGAAGAGCCTGTTAAAAATGGCCCACTCAAATGTGACCTTTGACCTCTAATGCAAATACATCTACAACTAACATATTGGCGGAAAACAAAATAAATCATTTAATCAAGTAAGACAGTATTTCATAAACACGGGTGCAACTCAAGGTTACTACCAGAGACCAGAGTGTATGAAACCTTAATGCATTCTGACAGGAGCCTCAATGACATTAACACAAATGGCCGACACACATGCTAGTGAAACTTACGCACATGCACATGGCTTACTAAGTAAAACCCAAAGGAAATGACCATGGGATTTGAGTAAGCACTGGAGTATACTGAGTTCCAAAAGTTGTAAGTTTCCTCAACTGTGAGTGAAATGGATCCATCCCCATAGACTCACAGTCACATTTACCAAGGCTGCTCCGGTCTTCAGTGTATTGTACAGTGGAATACATGTAACAAAACAAGCTTGTGACATGCATAAACCACAAGGTCAAGAAAGCATCAGTAGCAAGGCAAAAACATAAAAGAAGCTGGAGGGTCTTTATTTTCCTAAGCAACAAGACACATAAAGAAACCCATTTGGGTTTTAACTCTGAGGTATATTCATTCAGCAAGTATACTGACTGTAAAAGGGAGGGTGTGGCATTTATTCCTTTAAATGTGTCTTTAAATACAGCTCCCTATAACCAATGTAGCCACAACTTACAATGTACTGCCACACACAGAGCAACGTTTGGTCACAAAAGTGAACTAGTCATCTAATAGTAAGCTAAATTATTTCTTATGACGCAAGAACGTCTTCCATAAACATCTCTTAAGAAATGCATCCATTCATGTTCAGGTGCACATCCCTAATCTACTCTTCACAGTTTCCCACAGTTTTGGGAGGCATGACAGACCTATATGGAATTGGCCATACATGTGCTGGAATCCGTGTATGTCAAACAGAGCTGTCAGCGCATTCAAAATCTTACATAGAAGAGGCCAAAAACACGAAGAGGCCATTCGTACATCAAGCAAACCTGTCAGCACTAGAAATTGTGATGTGATTCCGCAGGTCAACTGGGGTAGTTGTTTATACTTTGTGTAATGCATATTTTCAGCCCAGTACTGAACCTGCCATTGAGTTTGGACAGCTTTACTTGCAAAATAACCTCTGATTGCTTGGAAAATGTAATGGTACTGGGATTCATAAGACAGCAGCAATGGCTTCAATCTCAATTTCCTGGTACTCAACACATGATGCAGTTCCAAGTCTAGCTGACAAGATCCTGAAGACGGAGAGAGAGGGACACAGCAGCTCTGCCTCATTGTCATGACGAATGAGTCTGATCTGAATCTCTGTCACGTGCAGCCCAAAATCCCCTTATTAAGTGCTTTAACTCGGAGCTCTGAAAGATGAATTTTCTTTATCTTAATTATGTCCTGTTGTCATTAACATAATGCATGATTATCAGATGTTTAACGGCAACACTTATAAAGAGCTACTGCTACGGTCTGACACATCTGTTTCCATTTATGTCGAAAATGTTGTGTTTGTTGTCTATGAAGCAGATCGAAATAGTGTTAAACATTGGTTTTGCTACTATAGATTTATCATCATATGGGGAATGTTCTACCCTGTAGCTGTAATGGCCTGTGGAGAGACTATAAAAGATTCAAATCCTTTTACAATGTGGCCAGTTGCGGTTCAGAGGATGGGAGGTGTATCATGGGATACATATATTTAGCATGTATGAACTGTTGCCTATATTTTGAATTACGGTTGTCCGCTGTAACTTATTGTGCGCAGGATGTGCTATGATTTTACACAGGGTTTAGTTGAAGTCTCTGATCTCTTTGACATTTTTATCAGAAGGAATTTGTGCTTACTAATACCATGTTCAGCGCTTAAAATTAATTTCACTGTGCGTCTGTGAAACTTTGAGCTACCATCGTAGTAGTTTTGTGTGCATGTGAACATCATGGCAACGTACAACCACAAAGTACCTTACAGGGAAACACTTAACGTAATGCCTAAATGCACGTAACTAATGTAAATCAAGTAAGCATAGGCATAGACCACGAAGTGTTGAAGAAATAACACATTAGCGGACCAGAGGGAATAATATTGTTTGCCTGCACAAAATAAATTCGAGAACTTTCAAGAACCTGTATCTATATATGTTTATTTAAAAAAACTTTCCATGGCCTTGAAATTTTCTGATTTCAGATTCACAAACTTTCAAGGATTTCAAGCACCCGTGGGAACCCTGTTTATAATAGACTGACAAGTTGACAGTGATAAAGCCACATCTATCAAAGCTCATCACAAGCAGCTTCACCACAAGCGGAGGTAAAAAAACGAATACAGAAAAGTGCACACAAACACAAAACTATAAAAAAAAAAAAAACTTAAATAATGCAATAAACATTAACTCAACAACATAAGATGTAATATAAAATTAAAATACTTAAAAAAAAAAAAAAAAAAAACTGAGAAACAGGTTTTTACACTTTTACCACTAAAATTACAATCATTTTTACAGTGTGGTTATCTACCATAAAATGATTCTAATTATAAGCTTATTTATATTCGATAGATTTTTAATATTGGTGCATCTTTAAAAAAATGTTTACAGTAACTTCAAGACCCAAAGCAAGGAGTGAATGGTTAATTTAAGAAATGATGCTATCCTGGCAGAAGTATAAACTTATGCACCCTTTGCTGAAACATACTGGTTAATGTGTGTACAGTTTATAAACTTCATCAAACAAGTTTATGCATAATTACATGGTACAATATGGCTTGGCTTGGCTTTGATTTGTGTTTAAACCTCTCTAGTACATAAATAACATTTAACAAAACTATGCATAACCAAACCACTGCATTGTACAATGGCCTTAAAAACAGACGGGGTTTGATTGAAAGCCACAGATACAGGCCTACAGGAGTAAACAGGAAATGCATGTGAGGAAGTCACCCGCTCTTGAGTATGCTTTATAAATAACATAGGCTGCACATGTGTATGTTTTCTTGCTTACTCTGCAATGGCAAATATCTTAGAATGAGTGAATACAGTGAGGGCAACAACTAATGACATTTTCCATAGTGGAGGGCAACCAGACCCTCAGATACTGTATATATTAGAAATGATTAAGACAAGTATTTACTTAAATCCTCTAAACCAGGGGTAGACAAGTTCGGTCCTAGAGAGCTGCAGTCCTGCACAGTTCAGCTCCAACCCTAAAAAAAAAAAAAACTCACCTGCATGTACTTTAGTAATCCTGAATGGATTGATGAGCTTGTTCAGGTGTGTTTGATTAGGGTTGAAGCTGAACTCTGCAGGTCTGCGGCTCTCTAGGACCGAACTTGCCTACCCCTGCTCTAAACTGAGAGTATGAGCTCTAACCTAAACAAACCAAATCCATCTTAAATGTGTGGATGAGAACAGGAAATGTAAAAATTGGATGCACTTCCTGCTAAACGTTTTCCAATCACTCCCTCTTGGCCAAGCACTCAACTGCAAGAGTATAAACAGTAACAGAGTAATTTAAATAGTATAATCAAGTTCAATATGTGAAGAACTTGAACTTTAATAAATATTGTTATTAAACATTCAAATATTGTAGTTATTAAACTATAAGAATATAAAACAATAATTTTATGAAATAAGTCATGAAGCTCAATAAAACGCACAGTTCTAAAAAATTGGGTATATACATAAAGTTGTGATTAACTATCAGTTTTATTTAAGTACCAACTTGCTCTCAGATGTTTTGCATAACAGACAGATAAAATAATAGATTTTACACAATTTGGAAATTGCTGTCAAATAGAAAGAATATAGAGCTTTAAAAAGTATCCAGATAGCAAAACTCCGAAAATTTGGTTTGGAAAAAAATTTTGAGCCCTTTTTGAAATATGTGAATTTTGTTAAGTATTTGGTTTCTTTGCAAATCTGAATATAAGATTATGAGAAACTGCTCAGATCTCTTCTGAAACTCTAGAGGAGAAGCTTTGGGGAAAAAGTTTTGGCAGGAGACTTAAAAGTCTCCCTGTGGTGTCCATATATTCTATCACCTCTGTATTATAAGTCTTTTTTATGAGCCCGATATAGGAACCAAAGGTAACATAAAAAAAAAAAAAAAAAAAACCTTCCTAAAGCTTGGAAGTGATGACATCCTCAATAATGGCTATGCTCCTGGAAACCATGACATAAAAAGATAGAACTTCCTCTTCTTGAGTTTCCAGAGAGAATTACATCATTACAAAAGATATCCAGTGTTATATCAGGGACTTCCTCAGACCATCTGACTGCAAGTGCTGTTTACAAGAACTGTGAAACTCAGAAACTCGGATATCTGCCATCTTGTTATATAGTAATACAAACCCGATTCCAAAAAGTTGGGACACTGTACAAATTGTGAGTAAAAAAGGAATGGAATAATTTACAAACCTCATAAACTTATATTTTATTCACAAAAGAATATAGATAACATATCAAATGTTTAAAGTGAGACATTTTGAAATGTCATGCCAAATATTGGCTCATTTTGGGTTTCATGAGAGCTACACATTCCAAAAAAGTTGGGACAGGTAGCAATAAGAGGCCGGAAAAGTTAAATGTACATATAAGGAACAGCTGGAGGACCAATTTGCAACTTATTAGGGTTATTTTGGTAACATGACTGGGTATAAAAAGAGCCTCTCAGAGTGGCAGGGTCTCTCAGAAGTCAAGATGAGCAGAGGATCACCAATTCCCCCAATGCTGCGGTGAAAAATTACTGGAGCAATATCAGAAAGGAGTTTATCAGAGAAAAATTGCAAAGAGTTTGAAGCTATCATCATCTACAGTGCATAATATCATCCAAAGATTCAGAGAATCTGGAACAATCTCTGTGCATAAGGGTCAAGGCCGGAAATCCATACTGGATCCCCATGATCTTCACGGCCCTTAGACGGCACTGCATCACATACAGGAATGCTACTGTAATGGATATTACAACATGGGCTCAGGAATACTTCCAGAAAACATTGTTGATGAACACAATCCACCGTACCATTTGCTGTTGCCGGCTAAAACTCTATAGGTCAAAAAAGAAGCCACATCTGGAAAGGCACCATCAATGCTGAAAGGTATATCCAAGTTCTAGAACAACATATGCTACCATCCAGACGTCGTCTCTTTCAGGGAAGACCTTGCATTTTCCAACATGACAATGCCAGACCACATACTGTATCAATTACAACATCATGGCTGCGTAGAAGAGGGATCCGGGTATTGAAATGGCCAGCCTGCAGTCAAGATCTTTCACCCATAGAAAACATTTGGTGCATCATAAAGAGGAAGATGCGACAAAGAAAACCTAAGACAGTTGAGCAACTAGAAGCCTGTATTAGACAAGAATGGAATAACATTCCTATTCCTAAACTTGAGCAACTTGTCTCCTCAGTCCCCAGACGTTTGCAGACTGTTATAAAAAGAAGAGGGGATGCCACACAGTGGTAAACATGGCCTTGTCCCAACTTTTTTGAGATGTGTTGATGCCATGAAATTTAAAATCAACTTATTTGTCCCTTAAAATTATACATTTTCTCAGTTTAAACATTTGATATGTCATCTATGTTGTATTGTGAATAAAATATTGAAATTTGAAACTTCCACATCATTGCATTCTTATTTTATTCACAATTTGTACCAACTTTTTTGGAATCGGGTTTGTACAATACTGTGTATATCTAAGAAGTCTCTGTATTGTAGCTGGAAATATGCTACACTTCCCAATTCCATGAGGCAAATTCTAAAAGGTTCTGCAAGAATGCCCTTAATATAAAATTAAATATGCTACGCTCAGCTCCAGATGTTCCAGATGAGCTACAGTACAGGACTGTTTTATGTGGCAATAGCTGACATCTCTTTCTAGGAAAAAAAAAACAGCCAAACCCTAAATAGAGAAAAAAATTACTAAAGGCACATATACTGTGCTTGTGGAAAGCTGTTTCTAAGATTGCCAAAGAGTAAAATGAGGAAACAGTTAATTAGAGGCAATAAGGAAAAGAAATGAAGAAACTATGCGGTCTATAATGTAATGACATTTATTATGCCACATCTTTTAGCTTCTTAACTATAACATCATGCAATGCCATGTTACATGTTATTTCCAGTGAGTTTAATTCCAAACTAAATTTGTAAGGAGCAACACAAAAACAATGTACAGTGCTTTTACCACAGTCTCTCTCATTAGATGACAAGTCTAAAAACTCAGATCACTGAAAGCAATTACAGTTCAACATTCAACACTAATGCTGCAGTTCTGAAATATGAACACGGAATCAAGATGGTTATTATT
Organism: Carassius carassius; assembly: GCF_963082965.1. Classification (NCBI taxonomy): domain Eukaryota; kingdom Metazoa; phylum Chordata; class Actinopteri; order Cypriniformes; family Cyprinidae; genus Carassius; species Carassius carassius. Next base: position 11,042,065 of record NC_081781.1, on the reverse strand, counting down.
AGAATTAAAGCATCACCACTTAATACTTTTTCTTACAAATCATTTTAAAGTTGACCAATTTATGATGGTAAAAATAAACTGCTTACTGTATGCACTTTCTATTGTATAATTTTGACATCTACCACAGCTGGGAAATGTAGAACTACCTTTAAAGCAGTTCAAAGGAATTGTTGACCCAAAAATTAAAATTCTGCAGTTCTCAAATCATACAGCGCCTGTGATGCAGCGTGGATGTCAATAAATCACACCATTGCCACTCGAGTGCTTGTCATCAAATACAAGTTATCACAGGATTTTTAACACACAAACACACACACACACACTATATAAAAAGTTCAAAAGAAATGCTTTTGTAATATTGGAAATGTCTTTACTGTCATTTAACCTATTAAACGTGTTTAAACGAATTCAATTTAAATATATTCATTTCTTTTCGTAATTTTTTTTATGTTACTATACACATAATACAACATTTTATAGGCTGTTTTATTATGGTCATTGTAAGGAAAAGAGCAGTGCAAAGATTCCTCAAAATAGTATTCTATGGATAAAATAACAGCATACCGGTTTAAAGCAATATAAGAGTGAGTAAATCATGAAAAAGGTCTGATCACTTATGAATGAACTGATGTTCTATAGGAGAATATCTTGAAGGAGATGGGAAGGAGAGCAGAAAGACAGAAATAACCTGGCAGAGGGAGAGCAGCCAGTGCTGGAACATGGATCAGGGAAATGGGGCTTGTCACATTACAGTGATGAATAAGGTGGTCCTGGAGCATGAAAAGATGGGGACAAAAAAACGTGTTGGTATCCATCACAACTTTTAATAATCATTTCTTTGTTTCCACAGAATATGGCATAATGGAAACAGGTCCTTTACAATGTAGTGAATTCCTGTGATGAGACCGAAAATACATTAGTAGGCGTTTTTCTCTAAAATCCAGCAAATAAGTCACAGCATCCTTGCCGTCTATCCTTCATTACTAAACCCCCTTTCACACTGCGATTCTGGAAAATACACGGGTAACGTATCCCGGCAATTGTTCCCGGGTTGCTAGATTTTGCCCTTTTCACACTGCCAGTAATTTCCCGGAATATGTGCGTGCATTTACACACAAGCCGTAAAGGTCCCTTAATGACACGTGACATCAGGATGTGACGTATAATGTACGAGTCAAAAACGCTAGGCAAGTTAACGTTCCTTTAAACAAGCGAACGATCTCAGCTTCAGTGCGGATAGTGAGGAACTACCTGATCTCTGCTTCATTACAGTTTGCACATATTTTTTCATCGCAAACGTTGATCTTCCTTCAAAACACCTGGTAAAAGAGTCGCACGATAACGTGCGTCATCACTACGACACGGCACTTGTTCTGGCTTTTGTTCACACAGAGCTCGTTCCGGGACCGAACCCGGCAATGTTACTAGGTCGATTCCGGAATCAATCCCGGGACGTGTCTGTGTTCACACAGAAGGGGACCCAGCAATGTTCCGGCAATTTTCCGGGTCCAACGAGCAGTGTGAAAGGGGCTTAAGACAAGAGAGAAGCAGGAAATGGAGGGATCAAGTGTAAAATACACTATTTATTCACATAAATATGTCTGCAATGTCATAAATATCCTTTCAATCCATTTTCATCTGTAACACAGGATTCTGCTTGGCTCAGTATGTGTGTGTGTGTGTTAGAGGTCTTCATGGGTCCAAAAATTCATGCCCGAACCCGAAAGAGACCCGAGACCCGTAATGTACTACACCGAACCGACCCGGACCCGTCTAATATTTCAAAAGCTGGACCCGGACCCGTGTAGATCCGAGAAATGCCTACCTGGACCCGACCCAGACCCGTCTATTATTTGAAAGCTGGACCCGAACCCGTCGGGAAGACACAGACCCGACTGGACCCGATTGTCACATATTCCACCTTAAATTGCTATTACAAGTCAATAAACCTGTTGCGAAAAATACAGCTTTTTGTCTTACCTAATTTAAGGAGCCGTAGTCTCTCTACCTGACTGCCTGTGATGCATTACAATCCTCTGACAAGAAAGTTATCCATGTTATTCCTCTCGTTATTCCAAGTCCAAGCTTAATCCACTCATTATTTCAGCTTCAAAAGTCCTCTTGATGTCACGGTGACAGATGACAAATGCAACTGTGCACATGTACATTCTGACTTGAGTTAACTCGTATAATAACCTCAACTGTTTGCCCTTTTGAACTATAATAATGATAGCTCATGCAATGCCATTGTCACGGCAGGGATCCAATGAGGCACGGAGATAAAACCAATTGCGAGTAAGTCTTTTATTAAGGGCAATCCAAAAGGGTAAACAGTCCAGGCAGGGTCAAAACCAGAATATCCAAATATACAAGACACGAGGACGAGGACAAGGCAAGGCAAGGCAAGATGACGGACATGAAATAACCTCAACATTAAACAACCTAAACAAGGACTCCGTAACACAGACTCAGACAGACCGGGTATAAATACACAGAAGGATAATGAGGGAACAGGAGACAGGTGGGGAACAATCAATTACTAACAAGGAGGAAGGTGACCAAATAAGGGAACAGGAAGTGATAAGGTTACAGACACCGTGAGAAAGGGGGACATCTAGTGGAAACCCAGGGACACAACCCAGACACTGTGACAGCCATGGCCGCTGATGTTATTTATTTGCTAACATCTCTGTGCTCTCTGCTCTGCGTCGAGTCTGAATCTGACCAATAAAACTTTAAGATTAAACGGTTCATTTATATTTTTATAAAAATGGAAGAAAATGTAAAGCGCGGTTTGGCGGTCAAAGTATCCCTCACTGGTTGCCATAGAAACGCGATCGAGACTGCACATGCGTGCTAGCTGTATCAACCTAAAATATGCTTTAATGCAATTTGAGCATCATAGAAAACATTCATGTGACAGTTCACCTCAGATTGTGTTGCTGATTTGAAATATATTAAATATTAGTGTCTCAAGTCTGCAAGCATTATCACCAAGCGTGCACTTGCATTAACTCTGAGTCTGCGCGCTCTGATTCTAAGTGCAGAGAGAGAGAGAGAAAGAGAGAGAGAGGAGCTTTTTTTTTGGCTCACTCTTTTCTTTTCCTAATTTTACAAGTTGCAAGTAGGGCTGTCGCAGTTAAGAAATTTCCCCTGCGGTTATTATGGGTGGCTCAATAGCGCGACATGCAGTATTACCGCCGTTTTTTTTTTGTTTTTTTTTACATACCTAATTTATCCTGATTTTGCTGCATACAAAGCTCTATCGTTGAGTTATGTAGCATATATTGTTGCTTTTTTAACTGACAGAGAGACACGTTTTAAAACATTTTTGTTTATTGTTAAATGCCAAACAGCAACAAGAACATGCGTTTTCCAATACATTTTGTTTTTTAAAGAAATCAAAGAGTTCTAACATGTATTACACGTATTTGCATGCAACTTTGGACAGCAGCGGAAATCTAGACTGATTATCGCGTCACCACTGGCCCATCAGGACAGGGGATTTGCGTTGGAGTCGATGCACTCCTCAAGCAGATAGCGTGTGAGCTCGTTATCTGCTCACGCTCTCTTGGGTATGGGCACTGACGCGGAGACCAAAACTCACTAAAAATCATACTAATAAAGTAAACTATCTATAAAAAAAATCAGATGAGCCCTGAATATGAATCCAACTCGTTTAATAACACGTTAAGCCTTTTCCTCCCATAGAAAATCGTTATAAGAAAACGCTTAATGTGGCTTAATGTACTAAGACAGTGATTTTTAAAAACCAAACTCACTAAACATTATACTAAAAAATTAGTATACGATGTACAAAAAACAAAACAAAAAAACAGATGATCCCTGAATATGAATGCAAGTCGTTTAATAACACATTAAGCCTTATGATGGTTTTCTATGAGAGGAAAAGGCTTAACGTGTTATTAAACACGTTGAATTCATATTCAGGAATCAGGGATCATCTGATTTTTTGTAGATAATATACTTTATTAATATGATGTTTAGTGAGTTTGGTCTGTTAATATCACTGTATTGTATTAAACCACGTTAAGCGTTTTAGAATGTCCCGATGACCTCAAATTAGATGTATTGCCGCGTCACAGGAACCTTTTTTGCAGCACATTTTGCATATCGGCTCATCTATATTCGCTGGATCGTCCTTCTCATTGGGTTGAAAGCCAAAATGTTCCCAAACTGGCGACGTGACATTAGGTTTTGGGACGAGATCGAGCGTCTCCCATCGTTTCAGCCGGCCTATTCAAAACAAACGAAGCACCATAAAGCTACAACGGCTCGCGAGAAAATTACAGTCATAACTATATTGTATCATTAATTTATTTAACATTAAATGCACAGTGACAAATTGAAAAAAAAAAAACATCAAGTCCACAGCCTCATAAAAAAAAAAAAATAAAAAAAAAACCTGAACACTGCGCTTGCCGCGGTTTCTGCGGTTGCTATCTTTCCTCTGCGGTTTGCTTGTCAATAGCGCGGTATTACAATATTGCGGTTATAGCGACAGCCCTAGTTGCAAGTTACAAAAAACACAAGCAGTGTTTGATCACGGCCGGGTGTTCTCCGAGTCCGATGACTCCGATCGCACGGCAATTACACACAATGTTAAACAGACCCGGGACCTGAGGTAATAGACTCGAACCCGACCTGGACCCGGACCCGGCTGATCATTTAAAATATAGACCCAAACCCGTACAGGTCCTGGGTCGGGCCCGGGTCGACGGGTCTCAAGTTTAAAGGAACGTTAACTTGCCTAGCGTTTTTGACTCGTACATTATACGTCACACCATGATGTCACGTGTCATTAAGGGACCTTTACGGCTTGTGTGTAAATGCACGCACATATTCCGGGAAATTACTGGCAGTGTGAAAAGGGCAAAATCTAACAACCCGGGAACAATTGCCGGGATACATTACCCGTGTATTTTCCAGAATCGCAGTGTGAAAGGGGGTTTAGTAATGAAGGATAGACGGCAAGGATGCTGTGACTTATTTGCTGGATTTTAGAGAAAAACGCCTACTAATGTATTTCGGTCTCATCACAGGAATTCACTACATTGTAAAGGACCTGTTTCCATTATGCCATATTCTGTGGAAACAAAGAAAAGACCCGGGACCCGAGGTAATAGACTCGAACCCGACCCGGACCCGGCTGATCATTTAAAATATAGACCCAAACCCGTACGGGTCCCGGGTCGGGCCCGGGTTGACGGGCCCTGGAGCTGCAGTGGTCTGGCCGAGGAGAAATGACCACTTAATCGGGAGTTTCCGGTCAGTCTAGGTCATCTGCTTTCTATATTATGTTTTAGCAGGGAGATCTCTTCCACAGTTAGATGTTTCATACACAACATTAAGCATCTGACAGTGTTTGGTCAGGTTCACAGTGGTCTAATGCAAACCTTCACATGTTGCATGGAAGCCAGTCACAGCACAGCTGCACTGGAAAGACTTCTGCAATGAATATCTCACTTTTTTTAAAGCCTTTTGAGATGGAAAGATATTTTAAGATGGACATTTGTATCAGAATTCGTGTTTAGTGGCTAGGCTTGGAAGGTCTCCGGTTTCACCAGACACATTCTCCCTCTAAAACACTTGTGCTGGGGAACGACACACTGAAAAGACTGTACTCCGCTGCCAGGAATGTCAGGAATGGTTTGTGAAAAACACACGCTAAGCAACACAGAATCACAGACTGCGACACAAACACACACTCAAATAAGCATTCTCACACATACACAGCTGTTAAACTCTGAATTTACACTAACATGTATAGCATATCACACACACACACACACACACAGATGCTATGCATCCAAACCCCCTTATTTGGCCTGGGTGGTGTTGGGTATAAATAGTGGAGTGGTGTTACGGTGAAGGGCCAGAGGCCAAAGAACTCCACCCAACCAGTCTTTTAAAAATACATGTTCTCTCGCTCTCTCTATATAACCAATGGATGAACTTGAGGAGAGGGTTTGGGGGGTGTCTCACCCCCCCTAAGGAATTTGATCACCCTAAAGCATGTCAAAACAAGATGTTGGGGGACAGAGAAAGTAGTCTACTCATAATGACACATTACCTGCCCTGTAAATATGCATTAACATTACCTGAACAGCTGAATTAAATATGCTAAACAATTGGGCTCAGTTGGGAACAGTAAGAACTTATTGTGTTTAAGTGCAAAATTAGTAATATAATAAAGTAAACATTAACAAGTAGTATGCATGGTTTATCTATCAAGCAATTGCATGTGAAAGTTGCATTCATTACTATAATAGTAGTTTGCTTCACTTTGGTGTATTTGGAAATGGACAATAAAAAGAAAAAAAAGCTTTAATTAATTATTAGACCATTAAATGTTCAGCAAAGCTTTATGTGCTTTTAAATGTTTACCATATATAATATATGTGACCCTGGACCACAAAACCTGTCATAAGGATCAATTTTGTGAAACTGAGATTTATACATCTGAAAGCTGAGTAAAGTTTTGTTATTTGTCTTTATTATTGTAATTGGTTTGTTAGGATAGGACAATATTTGGCTGAGATGCAGCTATTTGAATATCAGGAATCTGAGGGTGAAAAATATCTAAATATTGAGAACATTTGTCCAAATTAAGTTCTTATTACTTATCAAAAATTAAGGTTTGATATATTTATGGTAGGAAATTTACAAAATATCTTTATGGAACATGATCTTTATGTAATATCCTAATGTTTTTTTGGCATAAAAGAAAATCAATCATTTTGACCCATACAATGTATTGTTGGCTATTGTTACAAATATACCCGTGCTACTGGTTTTGTTGTCTAAGGTCATATATATAGTTTAAATTTGGTGAAGCTAGCGTTTCCTGAAATGCTTTTTGTTATTTTTTGTAAACCTTTAAAGGGACAGTTTACACATAACTGAACCATCTGTCATCATTTCCTCACCTTCCGATCCTGCTAAATCTGTATGACTTTCTTTTTTAGAGTACAAAATTAGATATTTTGAGGAATCTTAATGTAGGTCTTTGTCATAAAATTACAGTTCAGAGTGAACACAACTGTTAAGCTCCAGAAATTCACCATAAAACTGGTCATGTGAATCATACGTTACATTCTAGTCTTCTGAACTCGTATAGTAGTTTTGTGTGTGAAATGGACTGAATTTCAAGTTGTCATTCCAAGATCTTCTCCTCTTGTAAGCGGTTAACTGAAGAACTTCTACTGAGTTAGTGAGCTGAACAAAACATATAGGCTGATTTGTGACTGTAAACAGATAAAATAGTTTATTGAAAAAAATCTGCTAAAAATAATCATTTGTTAACTGATCTGGTTACTGAGTTCAGCTCACCGGCTGCAGTGTATCTTGCATTAATACTTTGTTTACAGAAAATTATCAGTAAATTATGACTTAAATTTTTGTCTGTTCTTCACACAAAGCTATCAAGATATATGGTTTCATTTTATGGTGCTGCTTTTCATATTTTTGGAGTTCTACAGAAATGGCTAATATGAGCTATCATTGCATGGCAATATCATACATGCATAAAGATGCACTACCATTCAAAAGTTTAGGGTCAGTGGAATTTTTAAAATAAATTAATACTTTTATTCAGCTAAGATACATTAAATTTAAAATTGACAGCTAATGGAATAGAATGTTACAAAATCCATTCAAATGTATCAGCGTGTATGTTAAGTGAATGTTCTCTTTTTACAGTATTTCCAACAAAACAAAATTATAGGGTTTAGATATGGGTAAATAAGTGCAGAATATTAATTTTTGGAGCGTGAACGATCCCTTTAAGCTTGAACTTTTGTCTTCATATCTTATGTTTCTTTTTCCCTTTCTTCATTTCACCTACTCTTCCTTGATCCACCTTGTCATTTTCCATTTTTCTGTCTTTAATGTCATCTCTCCTTTGCATGTCTAACGATAATTATACATTAGTCGCGACTGAAAAGTGACGGGTCAGTCATTTCTTCAGAGGAAAAAAAAAATGCAACATTCCTCTGTATACGCAGCACAAATAACTACAGTACAATGCTGCTAAAGTGGGTGCAAAATGCAGATCGGCAAATGTCAACCTGAAAAACAAGAAAGGGTCAACTAAAAATACCTCAAAATTATTGAACTTGAGCCTCGAGTCTCTGCCTTTCAGTTATGTGAAAGCCTCTATTGTCTTCAGTTAACTGGACTCTTTACTTTTCTTGGATGGACTGAAGTTTCCTACAGACACCCAAAAAATAAAGACTCCTCAATAGTCCTTTGCAGCCCTCCAGATTCAGCAAAGAAGACCCGTCTTATCTCTGTTTTGGGTCTGTGAGTCAATTATTATAGATTGTTCAGATTGGAATATTGGTATTCTTTTCCTGTATATAATTTGTAGGATAAGACTGTGTACTTAATGGCTTTTATGAGTGAGTCTGTATAGAGAAAACAAACAGGATTTTGCCTAATATTAAGCTGAAACACAAATGTATACACATTAACTGTATACATCTGCACAGTCTGAACTTAAAACACACTGTCCTTCTGCTCTTAGACATAAATGGTACACCATTCAGAAAACCTTTCCCCCCCCCCCAAAGTAAATCACTGCTAAAAGATTCCAAGAGACAATACGCAAGCACAAGTGAAGTGAATCTGACTGGCGTAATTTCACTCTCAGATAAAACATCTGAAACTTGGATACAAACAGAGGAAAAGCCTCCCAACTGCTACTAGAACTTCAGGCAGAGACACATCTGTCCTGATGTCTGTGGTTTTTAACAGTAGGATATAACAGGAAGTATCCACAACTAGTAACAGCAAACTTCTCAGGAACTTTGATGACGTTTTAATGGTCACCAGACAACACTTTCAGATTTTGTCAGCACATATCAGTAAGCCAGGAAAACCACTTCCTCTGTAAATCAGGGGAATTCTACAAGGACTCTTTCTGGAAACCCTGCATCTGCTAAAAGACATAAAATGCTAAAAACCTAAAAATTGTTACAAATATCAATACTAGGTTATCACAAATTTAGTTTGACTTTTAGTGTGATGTCACTTTTGTAGTAATATCAATAAGTTGATATCAACTAACTTGTATATAAAATGTACATAATATTTGCAAACAAATTATAGCCAGCTAGTTCATGAATTTAAAAACTAAAGGACTGGAACTGTTGCAATACAAATTATAATGCCTCCATCTTTTATTTCTAGTGTTGCATTCCTGTTTCATTTATTTACCTTAACGAGAGTTCAGCATAGTATTTTAAGTGACCTGTTTAGAATCTCAGAACTTTCCATGACCCAGGTCAGATAAATACAAGATGAAGATGCCAACAGCAGTGAGAATCTCTCCAGAGATCTGAGACCTCAGGGTCAGAATGAATTAGATCGCAGCCTCTCCTGTACCTTTCTGGGCTGAAGTTCATCCTCTGTTTAAAATCTCTTTTTCTTGGAACAGAAAGCTACTTTTTTTTTTCCTGATGCCAAATTTATTTTGGACCAAAGCACAGAGGATTTTCGAGTCCAGCCGCTGTATACAACAGGACTGTACTGGACCTGAAAGCAGGTTTACAATTTAATGAGCAGGTTTATACAGGCCCCGAGTACACTGGCAGACTGTCAAATGTGACTTACTCTCATTTAACATTTAACTCTGCATACCTCTGGATCGTTTCCAGAAATTATGGATGTAGTCAATGATGAAAGAAAAGTTAAAACTTAAAAACCTTCATTTGAACCAATTTCTCCCCCCTCAAAATCATACCTTTGCCTGAGGTTTGGCCACCACACATAAAACCGATGACCAACTACATAAGAAAACAACTAAATCAGTGAAAGCTAAAGAATATTTTACAAAGTACTGTACCTGAATGCAGTAACCACAAATTCCCAGTTACTTTTTGGGTGTAATTCAGCTCTAATTGCATTATTGTTGTAATATATGCACTCCTTTTTAATAGTTCCTTAAGTTCCTTAAATATTCGCTGACATACATGATTCCAAAAATAGCATGTTTATTATGGATCTCTTCATCCTACTGTAAAGTATCATGATTTAATTTGCATTATATAAATTAAGTATGAAATATACCAATAATATGCATTAAACTAAAGTATAAAGTACTGCAAAATGAAACTAAAAACTACTAATAGTCATCACAAATCCAACCCAATGCAAGTAATATAACATTACAAGTCCAGATGAAACTAAAGCTGTTGCTTCCAGAGGGAAACAAACAAGTATGAAGAAAACACAATGAAATAAAGCTATTTTTGAAAAGCCAAAGACAGTGCAGACCAGCCCACATTCTTTGCTACTTGACTTGGCGCAGTGTCGGATATGGAGTCATAAACAAGTGCTTATCTTACATGGCATTTTTACAGCCCAAATAAAAAAAAAGCAAAAAACAGAGGTCCAAACAGAGAGCGAAAGGTCCAAACAGAGAGCGAAATAGCCTGCGGTCCTGGAGATGAGACCGACCGTGGGTGGTTTGGGATCTGGGACCCCTCTTTTATCTCTCAACGCTGTGTTAGGGAGGACAGAGTAAAGCTTAATTGTGAAGTTATTAAGGCCTGTTAAAGAGTCTTTATGGAGAGGTTGTCAAAACCATTTATGGAGAGTAACTAAGTAACTATGTTGAAGTCACAGGTCATATAGGCCTACGTCTAGTGATAGACAATAAATTTTACATTTGAACTGTAGCACAAAGCTGAACCAAATCCCAGCAGCACACCATCAGAGCATCAACATTGGCCATTAAAAATCATATGAGAGGTGGAGAAAGACTCAGAGAGAGAAAGTAAAGGGTGTGACTTGGATCGAGCAGAAGAAAACAGTGGAAAAAGCAGACATGTTTGGAAGAGAATGTTTAAACACCAAAGAAACAAAAATGTTCTCATCATGGCACGATTTCCTTATGTCTGTCACCCCTTTCCGCTTGGCATTTCATTCTTTTCCTTGTTAATACTGTCTGATCTGCCTAATTCATATGTCCATTTATCACATCCGTGTTCTTGTATGCCAGTAGTTCAAGAGTAACCTTTCTTTGTCTTTTTTTTCTTCACTTCACAACCAAAAGTCTATACACTACAAACATTTTCTGATGCACAATTCTTGATTTTTTTGAGACATGCCCCATGCACTGTAATGACAGAATGCTCGATTTAGGATAAAGTGTTTTTTAAAGCTTATTGCTACGAGATGAAATTAATAGAGCTGTTCAGTCACTCAGATGTCAGTTTGTTAGGATGTTAATTCACCATGGAGTGCCTCTAGAACTTTTAATGGGTTTTCAAAAAGAAAAAAAAAATTTTGATTTATGGGTAAAGTATAGTCTATGGTTAAAAATAAGTGAAAGTATGTAAGTTTACGTGCTTGACGAATCGGACATGTAACTCGATAGCAACTTACATTTTTAACAACATGGTGGCTTCGACATTCATGCTTGAGATATGACTATACGTACAGTATTTATACTCATATACTCATTTTGCTGAACAATACAGCCGACTTATTTTGCAGAACACAGGCAAGTCGCTTTAAGTAATGTTAACCACAGAGAAGAAATATTTTTATAATTCCTTACTGAAAGGGTATTAGGACTACAAACTGAACAGATCTACTGCATGACTTAAGTGCAGTGACATGAAAAGATGAGGTGAGCAGTGATGCTAGTTCAAAGCATGCTAGAGCAGAGGTTTCTGATTCATTAAATGAGGAACACAAAGGATTCAGAGGTAAAAGACATTCACACTGAACTTGCACTGACACTCACTCACTACTAGCAAATAAAAACCGTTTCCTGATAGCAAAAAAACATGCAGGCTTGTGCAACTTGAGCTCGTAAATGTGTGAAGAAAGCAAGATTAAGATTATGATAAGATATTTTGGGGTGTTTAATAAGCATCTGCTGTAGTAAATGTTCCACGTAATAAATATTGCTCAATATCACAGTAATGTGCAAAAATGCTGTTTATCCCCAAGTTATATTATAAAGCACATACACTTTCAAAGAATGAGAGTGGATGTCGCCTATAAATCTATGATCATCATTTTAAACCAAAGTATTTTAAATAAGAACAGAAATGTTAATTGCATATTTGTTTTTAATGTAAATCAACATTTTTCTGAAGTTCACACAAACCACAGAACTGAAGGCTGAGTTAGCAGAGCAATAGCAAAGTTATACATGGACACATATCAGAGTTTAAATAAGAGCAAATTGTTGGCGTGTGTCTTGCTGGAACATCTGTGACCAGGACATTGAGTCTAAGCCAAGGTATCCAGAGTAATGTCGGGATGCCACCACAAAGTACGAACCACATCCAACAAGAGTAACTGTTGACGCAAGAGGAAGCTGTCTGAAAAGGATGTCCGGGTACTAACCCAGACTGTATCCAAAAAACATAAAACCACAGCTGCCCAACTCACTGCAGAATTAAATGTGCACCTTGGCTCTCCACTTTCCACCAGAATTGTTCATCGGGAGCTACACAGGGCCAATATTCATGGTCAGGCTGTTATAGCCAAACTTTCGATCACTTATGCCAAATGTTGGTTTCGGTGATGCCAGCAGCACAAATCTGGGACAATATGAAACATGTACTGTTATCCAATGAGTCCATCTTCACTTTCCCACATCCAGGAGAGTTACTTAATAGAGAAGCCCTAAAGAGGCTTACAACTCGGACAGCTGCATGCCCAGAGTAAAGCATGGGGGTGGATCAGTGGTGGTTTGGGCTGCGACGCCATGACATTCCCTGTTGTGCTGGATGTCCAACCCCTGTATATGAACAATGTTAACTGTGCCATCCCTTGCAAGCTGAAAGAAATAGCCACTAACAAAACCCAAGGACTTTTACAGATATGCTGTTAAAAGTAATGACAGATGCCAAGGTTTACAACTGATGCAGCTGATGTAGACTCTTTAAAAGGCCAACAAGTGCCGCGTTTCCACCGAAATTACCCGGAACATTTGTACCAGGAACTTTTTTCCCCAGGAACTTTTTTCCCCCCAGACCTGTTGCTTTCTGTGTTTCCACCGCGGTGTAAAGTACCAGGAAGATTAGGCAAATAGTCTGGTGACATAGGTCTGTCACGTCACGTGGTGGTGGACAGCCAATCACGGCGAATTTAGGTCCTTACATCCACGTATGCTACAAGCTCAGACAGACACAGCTGCTTGGCAAAAATTTTTTATAAAAAATAAAAAATAAAAACAAAAAAACCACTGGCTGCTTGGCTTTTGGAACCGAAATTTGGCACCGAAAGATAAATAATTTTTCGATACTCATAGTATCGAAGTTTTTCGTTCGATATCATACAGGCATCGAAGTTCGGTACCCAGCCCTATTCCTGATTCACTCCATGAACTTGTGAAGGCATGTGCGCATCATTCAAACACACCTTTTCTTTTTTTAAGCAATCTGTGATGAATGCAGACGAGAGACAATGAGTGTTCGATTATTATTCATTATCATATCATTCATTTTGTAATTATGTTGCGTTTTTGCTGTATTTTATAGTTCTGTTGTCAGTCATAGCATGTCAGAGAAAATGCCTTCTGTGGCCATGGCAAACAAAGTAAACATTACATGACAAGTAAAGGTTAAACGATTGCAGAAATGTTATTTATTTTAAGGTTTAAAGAGAAGTCTTGTTTAACATTATGTAGGCCTATTCTTGGAAACGAGGTGGCAGCAGAAATCACACAACAAAATGAAATGTTATCATTTCATAATAAGTAAACAATTAATTAATAAGTAAACAATTAATTAATGCATAAAACAGTTAATTCAATAAAAAAACGATAAACAACTAATAATAAAATTAATGCCACAATTTCAACATTCATAAGGATTCATTTATAGGTGTCATCAATACATTAGTTCTGTAGGTTTAAATGCTAAAAAAAATGTATTTATACGTTTAGATGCTGAAAATACGTCAGTATTGTACATTTTAATACCTGTAAAAACATAAGTAAATATACATATAACCAAATTGTACATAAAATACATAAGAATTATCATGAGATCACGTTGAATAAATCCAGCCTTGGTGAGCTAAGGTCCTGCTTCTTTGGACACCTTAGACATCAGCAGTAAAAGATATGGAAAGTGTTTTATTCTCATTTGAAATAATAATGATGTATTACTAAACATAACTTCATTATCTGCATTTAGCATTGTTTTATCCTAGCTGTCCTTGAACCTACCAGAACACAAAAGACCTAACAACTGAGAATCAGTGTATAAGGTGAACACGTGGCATGCAGGAAGTGACGGATTGAACCAAATGACTTTGAACATACATAAGCTGGCACTGTGAAAAAAAAAATGTTAACTTGCCACTTACATATCTTGGCCTACATAAAACATGAAAGCTCAGCGGCGTGCACACACGACATGGACACAAACACATACACATGTAAGTACACATTGCCCAAGAAGTGCAGAGCGGTTACACACAAAGAGTCAGGCATGGCTGCCCTATCTACCAAGCATATATTTATGGTTACTATTTTAGAGCGGGTACTTCTGTTCTTTCACAAGCAGTAAATTAGTAAAACAGAGCTGTCTTGCAAACTGTAAAGCAGGGCAGATGGCACTTCCAAACAAGATATAGAGATCTGCCAGAGCACTTCATCTTCATAACCATTTTACTGAGCAATTAGACCTATCTGAAGATGGCTATAATAAAACACCCTTTTCTGGCTCCCTTAAATAGCATTACAAAGAAAGATGAGCTCAAATGGAAACACTTGTTGGAAGGCAGTTTGTGGATTATGTTCTCAGGAGGAAGCTGGAAATATCTGAGGATGACATAACTTCTGGAATGTTCTCCATCTTGTGGTAGAAGAGATTCAGGATTTCATTGAGGAGATCGACAACACAGTCCAAACTGTAAACTTTGGTACTTAAAATCTAAATGCCCCTCAAAGAAAAACAGAAAAATCACTTAAAACGACTGAGAAAACGACTGACAAGAAACAGATGACACACAACAAAAAAAAAAGGATCTTAGGTTCCTGGAGGCCAGGAATTACAAGGGAGATCAAGAAAGAATTTCCACTTCAGACAAGCAAGTTTTCAGGAATGCTTTTCAATTGGTGGGTTAATGGCACTGGTAAATGTGCCCCACCCAGAGTACCACTGACTGAACCACCCACACGTTTGCGGAGATGCCAGCTGTGCCCTCATCAACCTTTTGCAAGGAAAACAGTTGGGAAAAAGGCACAAGCTTCTTAGTTCAAAATGCTGTGACAATCTGGCTGCCTTGAAATCGAATGCATTATCATCATTAACTCTAATGCAACTTCCTCAACATCTGGATCGAGTGAGAGAATCATGGTTTGAAATGTGTTTCTACAGATTTGTGAGATGTTCTTCTCAGAGAAGGAGTCTGAAAAGATGTGAAATACCACACCTAGCATATCCCCCTCACCCAAAAGATCCTCACTGACAGACCACTGCCAAAATATGTGACTGTCCTCTCCGAACTCAACACAGCAACGGCAAGAGTAACAGGAGCACTTGAGCTGAGCTCCAAAAGACATACCAAAGAGAGTTGTAAAGAATCACAACACTGCTTCTTCTGTTTCAAATGTCGTCAATGGGTCTCTGTGATACATATTTCATCACATTTTCCAAATTTGACTTAAGATCACTAATGGCTAGAATTGATGTTCGATGTGGACAGTTTGCCATTGAATAGTCAAGAGTAGAGTATAATAACAGGAAAAAGTTTCCAATACAGAGAAATTGGGGTGTAGCTGCTTTTATCTGAAACAATTCTCTATTTGACGAAGACGAACAAAGCTTTTACGGGTTTGGAACGACATGGGGATAAATGATTAATGGCAATTTTCATTTTGGGGTGGAGTACCTCTTTAAGTTAAGTCAGATGGGGCTTTATTTTTTTATGGTTTTTAAAAAGGACAAACACATACTTCAGCTGATACGTGTAGGATCAAATCGAAATGTCTAGTGATCTGCTCTAAAAGTGCATTCAGTTTGAAACAGATGGTTGTGAATCTGTCAGTGTTTTATGAAAATTGTCTGTTGTACTTTTCGCACCACTTCAGAAATTAAATGCCCAGTGGCGCTAAAAGGCATTGCTCTATTGCATTTGAAAATCACCTGCACTAAACCTACCTGAGAGTGTTAACAATGGCTAACGTCTGATAAAAATGCATTTGCAATGCCATTTTAGCTTGCTTCTAGAAACTCATTTATCAAGTCTGATGTTTCACCTGACTCGTACCTGAGCATTCTATGTCACAAGTGCAATGCTGTAGGTGAGCTATCAAGCAAGTTTACTACACCAGCTCCTAAATATGGAGCTGGTTATGCAACGCAAATCTCAAAATGTACTACCTTACAAATCAAGCACCATTGTGCAAGTGTTTTCTTTAGTGGTCACAACAGTAATTTGCAAGTAACCACATGAAAATAAGTATTTATTAATAAATTATTTGCCCCT
This sequence comes from Carassius carassius, assembly GCF_963082965.1. Classification (NCBI taxonomy): domain Eukaryota; kingdom Metazoa; phylum Chordata; class Actinopteri; order Cypriniformes; family Cyprinidae; genus Carassius; species Carassius carassius. The sequence goes on along the minus strand of NC_081781.1, from coordinate 11,025,580 downwards.
GTAATCATAATTTGCCTGAAAAGGAATACAAGTTATTGGTGTTTTACCACCACTAGAGGTCATTTCAGCTTGAAGCTATACAGTGAATCATACATTATAGGTACATTTTTGGCAAAAATATAGAAAGAGGCATGTCTTTCCAATAAGCCTAAGTGGATATTGTCAGTGATTTGATAACTCCTACATTTTAACACTTGACTTCACTTTTGGCTCTGTTCGAAACCAAATTCACTAAATGAGCCTATATGAATATAACTTTCACACAGAATATCATTACATTTACACATTTCATACATAAAAGAATGGCCTATATAATGAAAAAGAAAGAAGCCAGTGTATATGATGGAGCTCTGATCTTACAAAGGCTATTTGTCCAAGAAAAAACATTCAGGAAACCACTTCAGCAAGCAAGCCTCCCTCTGTCTATGCACATATTTCACTGAAAGTTCAAATGTCAAATCATAGATCCACATTGTCTGCTGTCCAGTCCTTTCAGAGTCTATAAACCCCTTTCTGTTTTTCCACTCTCATAGCATACCATTTAGTAATGTGGGATTTTAATAGTCAATAAACAAGTCAGCAATCTGACAACCATACACCCACCAATAACTTACACTGTTTACATTAAATGCCCAGCAAAATATGACTGACAGCTCAGCGGACTCATTTCCTGCTGCAAAAGCTCCCACCTGCACCACGCTGGAGGAGTTGGCCTGCGAGTTTAAGAGAGTCACCGTGTAAATCTGTCAGCTGGGGGAGAGTAAGAGGAATAAATAAAAAAAAATAAAAAATTAGAATCAATCCCTTGTTTCTTTAGCTGGGTGCAGAAAGCAGGCTGCATAAGTACGCAAAGATTGGACCTGCCAAAAATCACACGAACATAAGTGAAGCTCGGCAGAGACTGACATCTAAATGAGGATTACACGCTTGTTTGTGCATCTACTTTTATATAACATTGCTAACACTTCTTATGAATGTGATTATGAACAGCAAAGACTGTGAAGCAAAGGTGTTTCTATGGGGATTCTGTTTGAGATCAATGTGTGCAGAGTTTACGTCAGTGCATGCAGCAGCTGAAGTCTTTACGTTCCTGTGTATAAATGTTCCAATGTGACTGTCATATGCATATGGCTAAACTCTTAACGTGTGGCTCCTATAGCTTCGTCTCAAGTAGTTTTTTTTTCTTCCTCTAAATTGGTCCAGTAAATCGGTCAAGGCATGCTTTTGAACAGTGGAAACATTCAGAAAGAGAGGCATTCAACGGAATAAAGGTTGAGAAAAAAAGGTTACATTGTGGATACTTTGGCTATACAAAATGAAAATATTAGATGACATGTTTGTAAACCATTTTTTTTAAAGTTTTTTTTATAATTTTGCATTCAATGTGTCTTATTTTTCAAAATCCAGTCAACTCCCATAAATCCATGAGTTTAGAAACAGAAGATCCATAGATGACCATTTGAGCTCATTGTTAGACCGTGGCTCTGACAGACAGAAGCATTTCAATGAATCTCTTTTGAGTTTCTCCCTCCTTAAAGGTCATATAAATGCAATTGGTCTATAGTTCAAACTGTTCAGGAGAGGAGACCTTTACGAGCAGGATGGCTTACCTACAATAAATCAAAGAAGATCAAGTTCATCTCTTTAAGAGTTTTTACGAGCGTGTCTGTGGCCTTCTAATATTCCACTCTAAAGGCCAGGACACGGTCAAGTGATGGTCGGGCTGGTTTGTTTGGTGCGTTCCATTAGTCGCCTCCCACCGGGCTCACGTCGATGGCAGTTTGCCCACGAGAGTGAGAACTCTGATTGGATGTTGAGTTTGGTGAACAAGTCAGAATTAAAGAGTAAGTGATAAAAACAAGCACATAAATGATGGCGGTACAGACAGAAGGCTTTTTTTAAATGTTACGTGATCTTTCCCAATCATTCTAATTTGCGAATGTCATAACATGAGCCGCTTAAAATGATTAAAGTTATCAACTTTACTGATATTCAAAATGGTAAGCAAGTGCCTCTTTGTTTACATTTGGGGAAGTCGTGGCCTAGTGGTTAAAGAGTTTGACTCCTAACCCTAGGGTTGTGGGTTCGAATCTCGGGCCGGCAATGACGCGACTTAGGTGCCCTTCTGCATGCGCAGAACGCACGTGTTAGTTTGCCGTCTGTGCGGTGTGTTCGAGCGCAGCTTTTTGGTTCTACGCTGCCAACGCGAGGCGACAACACCGTCAGCTTTCATCACCGCTAGTTCATTGAAGTCAGCTTGGTGTGTCTTGGCCTTAATCCTTAATAACCAGAGACAATTAAGATTGACCCCCTATTTTAAAATGCAATTAATTTCAGACGTTCAATTTTCAGCAATCCTTACTGCAGTCTTCAGTGTCACACTATCATTCAGAAATCATTCTAATATGGTGATTGGTGCTCAAGACACATTTGCCAATCCTTGCTGAATAAATATCTTGGAAAAAAAGAAATAAACAAATTACCCCAAACAGTACTGTAGTGTATAAACACATGCACATGCACAAACACTCAACTTCAACTTCTGATCTGAAAAAAGCTGTGTCCCACTGGAGTGTAAAGACTTAACATCTTGAACTTCCTTACACTATTCGTGCTACATAACAGCACTGCACTTGAGCACTGTCCAAGAGAGTGACTTAACACACGCATGTTCGCTTTAGTGTACACACACGGAATCACAGCCCAGCCAAAAGTAACACCTGCTATTAAAGTAAACAGGACAGATGCTCATCCTCCTGCTTCCAAAGTAAGAAAGAGAGACTCAGTGACCCCCACTAATACACTGCATACCAGTCCCCTCTCTCTCTCTATCTTTCTCTCTCCGGTCTGGAGTTTAAGTCCTGAAAATGCCCTGACATTTCACTAACACCTGCTAACCACCATCACTGATACTGTGGACCAGAACAATACTGTCAAATTACAAACACAACAAAAACCATTTACACCACCATTCAAAAGTTTGGGGTCATTACATTATTTTTTGAAGAAATTACAAAATTATATTCAGCAAGGATGCATTACATTTATCAAAAGTGAAAGTAAAGAGATCATTTTTTTTAAGATTTCGATTTCAAACAAGTGCTGTTCTTTTGAAATAATAAGCAACATATTTGATAATAAGTTGAAAATTCTGCCTTTTAATTATAAGAACAAATACATTTTAAAATATATTCAAGTGAAAAAGGGTATTATATTAATATTCCACAATTTTACTGTTTTTACTTCAATTTTGAACAAAGAAATGCAGACTGGGTGAGCATAAGAGACATGTAGACAAACGGTGTCCAAACTGCCATCAAACCAAACCCAAGAGCCCACACTGTAAAAAATCTAATGAGCTATTTACTTAAAAAAATTAAGGTAACAATATTACACATAATATTTTTGAATAGTTTTTCAGGCTTGATTTTTTTAATGTCATCCACCTGAATAAATCATGTGAAATCTCCTAAATTAATCTATGACACAATACATTTTATATAATTAGGGAAATGTGCTCATTTATTTTAAGTTTATTCTCAAAAGTCTGTGATTTTAAATGAGGACTGTTTGTATTTTGTTATTTTATAAATTTACAAGACTGTATACAGCCAATCACCTCAAGTAGGAAAATACTTGAGAAATACTGGAAAGTACTGCACTAGCACTAACAAAGCTACTGCTCATTAAACAAAGTTTAATGCCTTAGAAGAGTAGTATCCATACCCACAAGCTCTACTCTTCAGCACAGTGGTAACGATTGCACTGTGCAATGGAAACTTCAATGTTACAGAAACTCTTACAAATGTCAAATGTAACTGAACATTGAACATTAAACATTAATAGATGCTTCCTTTCACCCAAAAATATAAAGTAGCATTTAGTTTCAAAATTTACTCTCCATATCCAGCCATATGCAAAGAATGCTGGGAACTAACAGTCACCTCTAAAATAAAACTGCAAAACTGAGCTAATTCTCTTAAAATAAATAGGCAGCCTTCTTTCCTTAATTATTTTAGTTTAATCAGTTCCCCAATTCAAGCACCAAAACTGCTTAAGTCTCCTTAAAAAAATGAGGAAAACGCATATCTTGGTTTTATTAGTAAAAAGTCCTCATTCTTTTCTATACAACACTGAATCATAATTTCTTTAATGAAATGCACACATTATTTTTAATTATCACCTTAATTTTTTTAATGAAAATTACAAGACTCATGATTCACTTTTTACAGTGCAGACAGAACTGCGCTGTCTGACAAAATACACAGATATCCGGGAAAGTTGATCATGAAATTAGATACACTGATGCACCACACATTTAATAATGTACTAAACAATGAAACTGTGTCTTATGAGGGGAACACTAATAAGGACAGTGCCAGCATGAGTCCGTCACCACAGTATGAGGGTCAGTGAGTGATCTGACTGGAGTCTGTGTCTCCATCACTAAACACAAGCTCATTATCACTGTTTTGGCACAATCAGTCATATTCTTCATTCTTTCTTAATGACTTGTTCAAGCAATATTACGTCTTTACCCACTATTGCATTATTTCATTATATGTTCGTTTATTTTGTTAAGATGACTCGATTATTTGAACTGTTTTTTAACTATTTGATTATCATTTCTCGTTCTATACAGCTGCAAATGCTCTGGCAAGACCATTGTGGAGTTCTTCATGCTAATGAAGCACACTGAAATTGAAGATTGAAGAAAGAGTGTGTTTCTGTGGGCAAAACAAATATTACTCTGTGTACTCTCCAGCAGAGAATAGCTGTTTTCCTTTGCCTGGCTTTATGAGCGTAGCACATCCTTGGCTGGCCATAGTTCATTTATTCAATCATTTCCCACAATACATCCAGAATACACCACATCTACTCTGCAAAATTTTGCCATGTATATACGTAGGGCTGGACGAGTATGGCCTAAAATCAAAACCTCGATTAATTGAACATTTTACCTTGATTACGATTAATGAACGATTATTTTGTTTCTGTTTCGTTTTTTTGCCCTCATAGTTGACTGACAAGGTTTGTACTGTAAATATGATTGACTATTAAAGGTGAGATATTTTTTCCTATTGAAAGAGCGATTTGACATCATAGCACACTATCAGCAGTTATTTTATCTATGTTTGTAAAATTTCTTACAGATTATTGCTCGGTATAAGAGATAAATAAAGATCAGATAAAGATAAATTAGCACAGTACCAGTACGAGTGATTGTGTGTGTGAATTAGTCATACCGTCTCTATATTATTGTGAAGCTGTGGTTTGCAAATAGCCTAGTTCCTTCAAAAGTAGAAAAATATGCTATAATAAGTTTTGAGATTCTAGCTACTTTAGTGATAAATCACAGGACAGCACTGACAACTAGTTTCTGGGTTCCTCTGTGCGAGCGATCTTCACAGCTACTGTTTATATAAGTGTTCGTGCCACAATGCAGCTGTGCGAACTAGGGCTGTCAAAATGGCTGAAAAACTAAATTCGAATTTGCAATTAAATATTATCCAAATTCGAATTATATTCGAATTTATAATGCATATTTTTAGTTAGGGTGAAGAAAAGCTTGTGGCTTCTCTTCTGAGGCCACAAGAGGGCGCATTGGGCAAAATATTACTAATGCATAAGAAAATATGACGGTGAAAAAAGTGCATAATATTTAAAATAATGTTTATAAACCAATTATAATTAAGTAGCTTAAAGAACTATAAACAAAACAGCAACATGTGTGCATGCATAATTTAATTCAAAGGGGTGAAAGCCAATAACACAGAGTACATTTTTCATTTAAACATGAGAGGCAGTAGGATGGGGAAAACCCACCATAAAGTCACAAGATATGTTTTTGAAAAAAAAACGGAACCCGCGAGTGCAAGGGTAATAAAAGACGTCCCTCTCTAGAAAATGCGTGAAATATGCGTTCTGTGTGAATGGCTTGGTTTCAGTTTTGATGTAAACAAGATCTTCTCCACATTCTCTTTTTCCGCAATATTTTGATTTAACATTGCAGCGCTGCATCTAGTTGCTTCAACTGTATAGGTTAACAAAAACATTCTAATGCAATGACACTTTTATATTGTCATCGCATCTCTTGCGCCACTGATAAAGGCCAAAGTATAATTCGACCATCCGCATCAGCGCACCGTCCGCATTATGTAATTTTCATCATCAAGAGGGCTCGCGGACAGCCGTGCATCCGTCCACGCGGTCTCAAAAAGAGCCTGCACGCGGAGTGATACAGAAGTGATACTGCTCGTCGAGCTCGTCCGCCTTCAGAAAGCTGTCCGGATGAAGCTGTGTGAGACGGAACAGAACGCGGAATGTGAAGTATACCCGGGGCGGGCCTAAAGCTGCCTCCTTAACGGACACCTACAATTCGAATGCAACATTTTTGCATTCAAATGTGGATTCTTCTTTTTTTTTTAATTCTACAAATATTCGAAATTCAATTATTTTTGACAGCCCTAGCGCGAACATGGTAGCTCGATAGAATACACATCCGATCATCTAATCACTTGAATGTCCAAACCATAAAACAAATACAACTGACAAAGTTTAGTTAAGACGCAAGGCTCACCGCTCACGCGCCATCACTATGTGTTGAACCGGCGTTCAGCTCCATGTTTTGCTTTTATGCCACTGACTGGACGGGGCATGGTCATGTGGCTACACACACGCTGGTATATTAACAGGATTAAAAAAAACGAAATAACCGACATGGGAAAATTACGTTGGTTAGAGGTTCTGAATTTCGGTTTCGATTACTTTTCGATTAATCGTCCAGCCCTATATATACGCACAATGCCAATGACATGTCAACAGTCTGATTTTCTGCTCCGGCCATAAGGAAGTCAGCTGTTGTCCCCCATTTAACTTGATTCAGGAATGTAGACTGAGGTTTAAAATATGCTGAAATAAGGAATTCAGATCGCTCTACATACACATGTGGCCAAAACATTACAAAGCTACTGCTGTGGACAAGACTGGATCTATGTACCGTGTTTTGGGGGAGTTTAAGAGCTGACTGGCAACCGTGGGTGCTCCCGGTGAAGGTGTTGATGGTAAAGGGTGAGGCTTGAGCAGATGACAGATGAAAGTGGTTAAGAACCCACTTAACAGCCACTTGGAAAAAGCTGAAGTGTACCTCAAGAATGCATCGCTGTATTCGTTTAAAGAAATAGTTCACCTTTAAACATTTAAATAAAGCCATTATTTACTGACTCTCTTGCTGTTAAAACAATATATGATATTATTTTAATCTGTGGCACAAAAATTTGATGTTAGGCAAAAATACCATGAGGGGGAGTAAATGATGACAATGTTCGGGTTTGGTTGAACTTCCCATAAGACGTATTTTTAGTTCAATGTTCAGACAATACCTGACTGGTTTCCATCTTTCTAGCTATGGAAACTTAACCCTGTAAAGTCTGACATTTGAAATACTAGTCAGAATTGTCTGCTTACATTAAATAAATATTAATTTCAATTGACACCTTATAAATCCCAATAATATGTTTACAGCCTAGCTCTTTAGTTTTAAGTCTTTCACTAAAGCTCTTTAGTTTTAGCTGTTGCAAGATTGTGCACAACAGTTTTTTCATCAAAGATTTGATCATTTTGATTAAAAAATCCTAAGAAATTTGTGTTGAATATGATAAAGTAGCCTTTATATTGTTAAGATGGCCTGACAGATTATAGATGAATTGAAGGTAAGTATAGATGGCTGATCCATGTGCACAGTACATCATTAAAATGAATAAGAAAAGCACCGACCTCTTTCAAAAACACACTAGCAGAATGGACGCTTGACTGCTCATGGTAATGTTATTTTCTATACACTGTATAAAAAAAAAGCATAAAACAAAGGTAAATGACTTGCAGCTATGGCTGCCAAACAAAAACCGTAAAATTAAAGTAAAATATCTTAATTTAAATAAAGTGCAAAAACAATAATTTTACAGAAATGTATATTAAAGGTTTTACAGAAAAAAAATATATATATTTTACAGATTTTTCAATTATGATATTTTACTTGAATATTACCATTTTTGTTTGGCAGTCATAGCTGCCAGACAATCACCATTTTTACAGGACATTTTTTTACAATGTAAAACTTCTATTTTTACTCAAATTTTGTGGGTTTTGTTTGGCAGCCATAGCTGCCAGTCATTTACAGGACTTTGTTTTTTTTACAGTGTAACATTCATAGCAACACAATGACACAGACTTCTCTTTATGACAGCACACGATGACCCATGTGCTCTGCATCTCTCTTGCTCTCAGCCTTTCTGCACATTTCCTTTGACAGCTCAACATAAATCAATTTAAATGCAGAAATAATCACACTTTACACCAGTGATTGATTTATCTTTTGTCCCAAAGGAACATGCTATTAATCTGCCTATTATGAACATTTCAACAATAATAAAAAAAATAAAAAAAGTTGTCCTTTTATTGCCTGTATGACAGCTAGCCCAGATCTAGTATGGACTACAAATAGACTATATAGCCAAAACCTAAATCAAAACTTAAGCTTATATCAAAGCCTCTAACCTGTGAATAACATTCAGCAAACTATAGTACAAGTGTTAAATATACAAATTGTACAGAACTATAGAAATAAACACAAGTTGATGCTTGTTGCACTAACATAGATGCAACATTAATATGGATTGGTTTACTTTGACAGAGGAAACATGATCTCTAATTCACATCAGCAGGCAAAAACTGCTTGTGTTTAAAGGCAACAGACAAACGCATAAAGACTGTTAAAAAAAATAGTTCTTCATCCTATATTATTATAAGATCATTCATCAAGACTGAAAATTCTGTCATCATGTAGCTACTCCTTAAACTTACTGCTCCCAACCTGCAAGATTTTCTTAAAATGACAGTCGCCCAGTCCACATTCACTTTCATTTGTTGGGACAAACAGATGCATCTAGAGTTAATGGTGACTGAGACTGTTTGCCAAACATCCCGCTGTGGTCCCACAGGTTTGTGAGGGTGAGTCTTAGGTAAACTGTCTCTTTAAACGAACTCTTCGGATGTAAATATCCCCCAACACCTTCGCAACCCAAACCTGTCTGACTTCAGACACGTTTTCGTTTGCGTAAAGGTGAGGACGCAAAAAAACATGTCCAAACACGCCTAAATACGAAACCGCACAGAAACCTCAAACAAATTCAGCATCTGCCTCGGTACACACAACGGAAATGTTGGACACTGATGCCGTGACGAGACAGCAGTTGGTAAAAGGCTCCAAACACTGGGAAAACGAGAAGAAGGAGAGCGAATCTTACCGAGATACTGCCTGATCTCCAGCAGAACTTTAGGGGGTCCTCCGTTCAGCTGGTAAAACAGTGAGCCGAGACAGAAGAGCAGCAGTGTGGCCATGCAGAAACCATAATCGCGCAGAGAGAAGCGAAACCCGAGAGCCGACAACCAGAATCTGTTCCTGCTGTTCCGACCCGCGCTGTGACCCGTGCTGTGACTCGCGCTGTGGTTGTTTAGACGGGGACTGCTGCTGTAATTCTTCATCGTCTCCTCACATGGAAGCGCCGAGAATGGTCGTCACCCATCCGCCTCTTTAGATAAAAACTTTTTAGTCAACATTTAAACAAAAGCTAAAGTCACTTCACAGACTGCTGCACGCGCGTTCAGATGTTCGCCCCCCGCTCGGTCGTGTTTTCTCGTCTGCTCTGGCTGAGCTATTATTGCGAATGAAGTTGGGAATCCATCCTCTGCTTTTTGGGGTTAGTGTCGGTGTCAGATTACTGCATTTGGAGGAAAAAGTTCAACCGGAGGATGGACTCACACTCACTCACGCGCTGCCGTGTGCAGCTGAGCACCACCAGGTGGAAGACGCGGGAAAGACTCGGAGAAAAAATCATAGGCCTATAACACACACACACTTAGCAGCAAAACCACTAATTATTTTAAAATAATGCATATATATATATATATACACACACACACACACACACACACAAACACACACATTTAATAAAAAAGATAAAACATTATTGTGCTCTATCTATCTCTGTCTGTCTGTAAAAACAGTTGTGCATTTGGAGCCATATTTCCATGTCATACTGTTATTCTGAATCAAAGGGCATTAAAAGCAACAGCAAAGATAGAAACTATTTAATTAAATATTCAGCCAAGAATTAAATTCATGACTGAGCAGTTTTTGACCATTTGAACAAGCAAAACTAAATGTGCTTCTTCCAGCCATGTAAGTGAGTAAGTGTCAGAATGATAAAAGCAGTCTGCCTCTCAGTGGTTTCATTTATAGTGCAATACAATATCTTTTATTTCAGCGAGGCACTCTAAATCAGATGAAATGATGTCTTTATTTAACCCACTGGGAATATGATCTTGATTGCCAAATCAGAGGTGAACAAGGGCAAAAACAGGCTCTCTTTAGCCAACAAAGATTTAAAGTAAAAGAAAGAATAGACTGTGTTCTGATTTGTTCTCACATTAGTATTTTTATTTGCACGCAGTATTGTTGATATTGTCAAGAGAATTAATTTGTACTTTAATAATAAATGATCTGATTCACTTCAGTTACTGATGCAATAAGGCATCAAGTGTATGCACTATAGGTATGTAATTTTATATCATTTTGAAGTCCTTGCCCCCCCCCCCTTATTTTTATGAAGATAAAGTTAAAAAATAAATAAATAAATAAGATCACTGGGGGTGTGTCATTGACATAAAAGGTCCACCGAAGGACACTGATCTCAAACAGGCTGAAAAATAATATAGTTCAAAAGGCTTTTTTTTTTTTGAAGAAAATTTGTAAATACTGATCTTTTGAACTTTATATTCATAAAAACCTGTACTATTTTCAAAATTGATAATTAATTATGTTTCTTGAGCACCAGTTTGGAATATTAGAATGATTTATGAAGGATCGTGTGCACTTGAGACCAGTGTTGGGAACGTTACTTTAAAAAGGTAATTAGTTATAGTTACTCACTACTTGTTCCAAAAAGTAACTGAGTTAGGAACTGAATTACTCTATAATAAAAGTAACTCGTTACCAGGGAAAGTAACTATTTGCGTTACCGTAAAAAAAAAAAAAAAAAAAAGTTGCTATATGTCAAAGAATTTTTTTTTAGCAGTTTTCACAAGTCAGTTGAAATAAGTAGAACAGACAGGTGTTCGTACATATCTTTCGAGATTTATTGCAAGCCAACAGACAGCAAGAGTTTTATCCTGCACTCTTTGTAAGAAAAGTGTTTTTGGCCAATAGCTTTGTAGATGCGTGTGTCACACATTACATGCACGTTCTTGCCTTTGACTACAATGAATTTGAAGTAGTGCTTATATCTCCACCTTGAGCCAACGTTTCATCGGATTGCTCCTGACTCGCCATTTCTCCTGCTGCTGAATCTCTGTGTAGCTGTTGCGTGTGTGTGTGTGTGACTGTGTGTGTGTTTGGCGCGTGTGTAAAAACACTGGCTCTGATTGGCTACCATGAAACACATGACTCTGCCTTAGCCAATCATAATCGCTTATCTCGTTATTAACCCACCTGCTCACTCGCTGTGTGAGCCAGGGCTGCGTTCGGATTGCATATTAAATCAATGCATAGTAACGCGCCGCATTTAACGTTCAGTAACGTTAACGGCGTTGTAACGACGGGAAAAGTAATTAGTTAGATTACCCCGTTACTGAAAAAATAACGTCGTTACCTAACGCCGTTCTTTTAAACGCCGTTATTCCAAACACTGCTTGAGACTAAATACAGAGTACAGGAGAGCAGTCAGTGTATGATATTCTTTTTTTATTACACCTCAAAGGGACAAATATTTTAAGACATTTTTGTTTGTAAATACACAAGCAAACCTTTATAGACAATCATTAGCGAACTGAAACCAGATAAAATCATTTTTATACATTTATTTTACAATGGTCACTGGAGCATGCTAACTATAGGTGAAAGAGTATTGCTCTATGATGTATAGTACAGCTAATAATTACATTTGATGTAAAAGCAAAAATAAGTTATTTAAATATCGATTACATATACAGAATGTGCAACCTCAGTTAATCATTTCATATATGTAAATAAGACCCAGTTTTATATCATTTAAGTTGAAATAATTAACTGGTCATGGTTAGTTCTGTAGTTAATTAACAAGTGATTATAATTATTTTTTAACAGAGATTTGATATTTAAACAGCTCTCCTCAACCATCAACATCTGACCTGAAAACAAACTTCTTAAAAAACTGTATATGTGTAAATTTGTAATCTCATTTTCTCCACAATGGAATTCAAAAAACAGCTTTCATTCTTTAATAAAGTGCATTTTTACAGTAACATTTCATGAAATATATTTTCGATTTTAATCACATAAAAAGCCTCATTGTTATCAAAGCACTGAACTGATCGATAAAAAAATGGGATTTATCGATTCTCTGCTGCTTAAAACGTTCATTAAAACTTTGAGCATTACTTCCTATAAATTGTGCTGCGTTAGATACAAAAGAGTGAATGGCATGAGGGAGAAATACAATCCTAAAGCTAATGTTCAAAAACACCATTTCCTAAAACCGCAAGGCCTTAGGGAAACATGGCTGGTGTCTTTTTGTAAATGGAAAACCAAAAGATTTGCAGAAGCATTGTACTGAAATGAGTTGAGTTTTCACCTCAGTTGCTCAATCAAAAACAGCCTGAGAGTGATTGTGGGAGAAACTTGCTTCATTGTGCTTCATTTGGAGTGATGTAATGCTTTAAATCTGTGAGCAGTGATGGCGTCATGCATAACAGACGTCAGCTAATGTTTCATTTCACGCTCCGTTTTCATTTAGGAGCCAGATGCTGTCTGCCTTTACACACATCTGTGAGAGAATCACCAGACGCGTGTAAGCAACTTTAAGTCCATAACACCTCATTCCTCCTGAAACACATTGTCATTGTGTTCTGAATGCCAAAAATAAATAATGCTTCACTGGATATTTCTTCTTCCCAATTTTGAACACTTTTATCTCCTGGGTAAAGCACCAGTCTGCAAATGTAACTAGTGTCAGAACACTCCTCTAAGTTAGTTACTATCAGTTTGGATTTTCTTGTGTTTTAAGGCTAAGACCATGTGCTTTTTCTACGATTCAAAATGTCTTCAACACCCTAGTCTAAGCGCAAGGCAATCTGAAACAAAATAAAAATAAAACCAAAATAAACACCTGTACAGATTTCACTCCAGCAGGCATATTACAGCTGTGTGATGCATCACTGGCATCAGAGCGGAGTACGATAAGAGGTACACGATATGCAGGAGTATCATTTTCAAGATGACAGGCGACATAAATTGATACAACTGATACAGTAATAAACTTTGATATGCCGCAACAGCCGAGTAAGTGATGCGTGTTGAATATTGTGTTTAAAAGACTGGGAAGATTAAATGTGTTGCAAATATACAGTATTATATTAAGCGGATTATAAGGAGTGATGCTATAGTAACCTTGAAAAAAGAAACACATGAAACAAACTTTTTTTTTTTTTTTGTACAAACATAGTACATATTTGCTAAAACCGTGACCAACTATTGGCCTAAAATCAATATGTGCATTGCTCTGAATATCCCCATATGGCAACATCATGCTTTTGGGAATGACCCAAGAGTACACATCTTTTCATATACATACTGTATGCTTTTAGAGATAAAGTATATTATATTAACAAACCTGCATGAAATGACATTGCTTTGGCCAGGTGACTTACTTTTGATACTCAATGTGCTTCAATAAGCACTAAAAACTTTTCCTTTACAGTTTTTTTTTCCTAAATAAATCTCACACTTCCTGAAAAGGGGTTTCAGAACAGTCTTTAAATTCATACAAAAAAGTGTGCTTTCTTTCGACAGGCGGATGTTTCAGGCCAAAACTAGATGTTTCTATGGAAACATCTGTTGATAGGCCCACAATAACAGTCCTTGGAAGCCAGATCAGTCATTTCTGAAAACGCCAAAAAGGTGAGATTATAAGACGATTATAAGACTGAAAGGTGGGAGAAAATTCGGTAGCTGTTGTCCAAGTCTGTCTCTTCACCAGCAAAATTTTATCCATTTAGTCAAGTTCATTACAGCTCATGTTAGTATTATGACTGTCCTGAGTAGCTGGCTGTGACTAGCTGGGCTTCACTGAGAAGAATACGTATGTGATGGTCCTCCTTCAGGCCCGCTTCCCTCGCTTTTGCCTCGTTTAAGGACGACACATGATCCAGCGTGCCAAAGCCTGCAGCCAATAGAGGGGCAGAATACATGGGCATTCCAATCGACACAAGCCAATCAGACACAGAGCTCACGTGAACAGGAGACACTGGCTTCCGACACATGTCAGTCAAACCTCCTGAGGGAATCTGTGGAGAAAAGGAAAACACAAGGGCTAAATCTCAGTGCTAATGCAGGAAAATAAACAAAAGTATTATGATGTCATTTGATTAGCATGCATGTGCTAAATCAAATAATGGAATCTGCTAAAGTAACTCACAGCCATGCGGTGCTCCTTACGGAGTTGGTTAACTCTGATCTGATCCAGACTGGACGCAACGTCCTTCACTGGCTGCTGAAAGTCCTCCGAGTATCTCTGTACTAAGAGCTGAGGAATACCACAGCGGCCGTGCTGAGAAACACACAGAGAAAAGGAAAGATTAGCCAGGAAAACAAGATCTAGTGTAGTTCACCACCTCATTTAAGTGACTGGAAAACTTACAGCCCTGTAAGCAACAAGGAGAGAAGAGACACACATATTCAGTCATCAAAATATTGAAAATATGAGAATTTTCCTTGCTAATGCTGTATTGTTTTAAGCTAAGCTGTGATTAGCGCCCAGCTAATGTGAGCGGCGCAGCATTCGCCTAAGACTGTGGACTCTGAATAACAACAGAAATTAACAGATCATAAAGTTTATTTCATGTGGCTTTTTAATTTATTTTACGGTTGGTGGAGACCAAGCACACTTGGAAACTGAGTTTAACTCACAAACAAGCAAACTTTATGTGCCAATTATAGCATTACAAGGCAAGCAAGGCTAAATTGTTTGTTTAACTTGAGATTCAGAGCTTTAATGCGAACATCACCCTGTGTGCCATAACAAAGATGGAGTTTAATCATATTCAGTCTGTCTTTGTTAGCACGCCAAATGGCCATCTTCTTTAAAGCAGACAATGTGGCTTCATAATATTCCAAACCAAGCAGTTTTTATTGTAGTAGCTCAATACTCTGCCATCTTTGTGAAACAATCAACATTCCAAGTACAAAGCACACACAAGCAGAGCAATGTTTTGATAGCGCCACAGAGCCACAATGTTTACACTCCTCGGGGAAATCAGCAAATAAGCCGCGAGAGGAAAACTATTTAATTTACATTACACACACACACACACACACACTAGCTTTAACTTGCAAACATCTTATTAACTGAGAGATTAGTTAAAAATCTACTCGAAGAGATTCAAACAATTTTTGTGACCAATTTGGGGTACACCTGATAGACTGTGTGTCCAGGCATAATAGGATTGGCCGCCAATAAAAAGCACTAAAACTCCAGGCAGTCTGTGCAGTCTGAAACCACAAACTTTTCCAGTGTTTTCATATTAAAGAGAGGACATTTTTCACCTCATATTCACCTTTTTTGTGTTGGATAATCTCAAAGAAGTGACTTGGAATCAGATTTGGTTTGTTGATCAAAGTGAAAATTACACACAGATGACTCAAGAAAATATATCAGACTCGAGATGCTCTGCTTATAAATTACACAAAAAACGAGTCCTCCAATCCTTCCACTTTGCTAAGACTAAAAAGACTTTTTAAGGATATAGGATATGCAGCAATAGTTATGTTTGTGCTAAGCCGTTCATTTTAAAAATAGCCAAAGAAAAACGGTTGATTAATTGTGTAGAGACTCCAACAGCATAGGTGCTATAGGAACATCTTCTAATATGGAAACTGATGAGTGGGAATTAGTGTTTGGATGAGCACTGATTGAAATGTATGTTTTCTTTTAAAAGAACTTCCAACAGTAAATGGAAGGAATAATACTCCCAGCCAAGGCTTTTCAGGGACAGTGGCATGGTTGAGTCAAGCCCCTACTGCTAATAATTGTGCTTTTGTTTAGTCTTCTAACCTTTTTATAACTACTATAGTGCCGACATTTTCCAAACCATTTTTACCATATGATGCAAATCATGCAAACTTGAGGTCACACGGATATGAAGTCCATTATTAGGCTATACTGAAGGGCTTCTCAAATCCCTAAAAAGTTCTTCACTACCCCAAAGAGCTGAGCTCCAACCACAATCAAAAACACCTGAGCAAGCTAATCGAGGTCTTCAGAGTTACTAGAAAATCACAGGAAGTTTAGCTTGATCAGACTTTGAGCTGAACTCTGCAGGGCAGTGGCTCTCTAGGGCCAGATTGGAAGAACTCTGCTATACGGTGTAACATTTGCATTTCATGATTCCAAAAAGATCTCAAAGTAGTTTTGCAAGGCACTCTACTACTACCTAAAAATTGTGGTTGGCAACAGTAGAAGTGAAGTGAAATCATTACTTACTTTATCAGAGTACGGCTCTTCGGTGAGGTCAATGCCTTCCAAGTGCATCCTGTCCTCCAGCAGAGTCTCCAGGTCAGTCATTTTGGCATGGGAGATCTTCCTGCTGAGGGCAACTTTAGCTCCGTGAATCTGAGGACATGCTGATTCAGGTAGGTCAGACAGCCAGGGTGGACTCAGAGTTGCCGCAGATTCACCTGGTGATAATGGGGTTGACGGGGAACTCTCAGAGGGAGTGGTTGGGGTGTAAATGGGTTTTGGGGGTAGGGTTGGCGTATTTGGCACTGAACCAGACAACACTAGCGGAGGATGGCGCAAACCATTCGGTAGACGTTCTTTGGACTTTTTAGCAGGCACAGGAGGTGGGACAGGTGGCTTTTTAGGGTAAGTCCGTGGAGCGGGGCTTGTTGGGGCAGAAACTGGTTGGCGGTTTGAGGTCTGAGCAGCAAGCAATGGACCGACCTGTCTGAGAGGAAGCTGTGTGGGAACCATAGGTCTCTGCAGTGAGCCTGTCTCTCTTCCAGCCTTATCGCCATTCTGTTCCATTTTTGATTCTATAGGATTGGCCTTTGCTTCTTTTTTGTTACTCTCTGGCCTGCCTTTATCCCCACTGCCACTCTGCTCCCAGTGTATATCCCCCAGAGAATGCGAGCGCTTCCAAGACTCAGGGGTCTCTTGGGGACCGTCCAACTCCTCACAGCTTCGGCTGACCAGTATGCGGGAGGTCTGTCCTGCTTTGGAGCCCTTCTTGAGGCCGAGGCTTCGCAGGCTGAAGCCCTTTATTGGCCGGGGCAGAAAGGTCTTCGGGAACTTGTGTTCCTTCTTGGCCTGCTGCTGAAGCGCTTCAGTGGAGTGAGTCATGGGAAGAGTGGGATAGTCTGGAGACTTTACACCCCCACAATCAAATCCAGATGAACCATGGCTGTGGCGTGACACCTTGCGGCTTTTACCTGAAACAGAGAGCCGTGCCTTCACATAAATTTATTAATCACATTTAAGTCCTTCCCCCAAGGCTTCAGATGGTACCTTGTTTGTTTGTTTTGGTTCCTAAGAATTACTCGGATATTGTGAAATTGACAATCAGTAAGATCTAGTAAGATCAGTAAGATCTAGTACTTCAGCAAGTTGGTTTCACACATGAGAATGCAGGCTCTTCTACTTTATGATTGATGCATGCATGCATGATATGCACCATTATTGGTGTGATATATGTACTACAATCTGAACAAATATGATGAAAGCGATCAGAAAATAAATTGCAAACATTTGCACCTTTAGGTTTACAACAGCTTTTCACCAAGGCAGTATCCTCAAAGGTATTTTATCTACCCTTAAAGGGTGGATATACCTACCTTAAGGGTATATAGAGGATCAGAAACTTTATGTACTAAAAATACACCCTTCGGGGTTAGAAAAGGAACAGGTGTTGTGCAGTTTTCCCCCCAGATAATTTAGCATATTGTTTTAGGCAAGTATTATCAGCCTGAGTTAATGTTGGATAAAATGACTTGACATGTTGTTCCAAAACTGTGTAATGTCTCAAAGTCTCAGTCTGCAGTTAGTTAGTCACACAGATCTGGAACAACATAAAAGTGACTAAAAGATGCCATTTTCATTATCTTTTTACCATGCAAAACAGAATGAGTATCTGTAACAACTAAAGGTATGAAAAAGTATGTTACTGAACGGGTTAAGGGTTACATTACAGAGTAATGGTTAAATTGTTAATGGTTCGTTAGTTGTAGTGATTTCTTTTAGGGTTTACTTAAGGGTTTAGTTGGTTGGGTGAGTGTTAGGTGTGAGTGTTAAGACATTAAGTGAAGAAAACCACAAGTCCAGATTATATTTATTTAGAAAGCATAATTTTCTGCCATTTTTCCACATCAAATATACTTAATACGCTGAGCACAGAGTTAGTAACAGTCAAACTATTTAAGATTAACAGAGGCACAATGCATTTAATGGTATAAAAACAGTTAATAAATAAAATGATAAATGAGTATTTATATGCAGAAACTTTAAAGGGCACCTATTATGCAAAATCCATTTTTACATGGTGTTTGGACATAAATGTGTGTTGGCAGTGTGTGAACAAAACCACCCTACAATGATAAAAACCCACCCACTCCTCATTTATAATCCCTTTGATCCAAGTCGGTCCCACTAGGCTTGCCGTTTTGATTCTCGTGCACCGTGACGACACAATATATAGGGCCATGCCATAGGGTTGATTGACAGCCCTGCATTGCTATATTTTCCGCCCTCAGTGGTTGTAAGCTGTCCATTTTCTCCGCGCTCGAGCAGTGCTCTGTTTGGATGCAAGACTGAACATAAGAGTCTTCATTTTACTCCCAACATTCTGACCTGATAAGGACACTGTGGATTATCATTTTATAAGGTAATGCACCTCAAAATGTACCTAAATATGAGTATTACTCCAAACTCTTTTGTGTGTCATGTCATTATAGTGCTTAGTTTTAACCGTAACTGATCAGCACTACGCTTGTGAGATTAGTTCAAGAGGTCCTAGCCCATTCATAGTGTGAGATTTGTTCAGGTAGCACAATCGCACGGCTCAGTCAATTGATCTGCACGGCGCAAGCTCTGTAGCATCGCCCCGTTTCCTTCCACTTTCAGTGCATTTGGCTTCCCAATGTACGGCTAAACACTGGTTCTCTTGCTCTCAGTTATGCTGCCTCTACCAGCTGTTTATTGCTGTAGATATGCAGTGCAGAGAGATGTATACACAATGCTCTCTTCTGGAGACAGTGCGGGAATATGCAGCTCATTTGCATTTAAAGCAAAACACTCCAAAACAGCTCTTTCTTTAGACACACCCCAAAAATGACATTTTCCAGCTGTTATATAGAATGATCTGTTGGGTATTTTGGGCTGAAATGTCACAGACACATTCTGGGGACACCAATATTACATCTTGTAAAAAGGGGCATAATAGGTGACCTTTAAGATAAATGAAGACCATAAATGATAATGACATGTTTCAGAAATTATGCAAGCATCTGGAAATGAAAGAAAGCAGCATTCAAGGATGCATTTCAAGTATTTTTCCTGGGTCATGAGATACACTTTAACAGAATCAATGACTCAAACTCTAATGGTGACAAAGCAGTGCATGCTTTAACAGTGAATATAATAAGCTCTGTACCGCTGCTCTTACAAAAAATGAGTGGAAATGTAATTGGCACAGATAAAATAATATTAAGAGATGAAAACAGATGTAAAAAAGCAAGCAGATCAGAATGCTAGAGATCACAGAATGGATTTATTTTCCACTTTGGCAAACTGCACATATTTCTGATCCATCCTAAACAACCCACCCCCCCACCCACCCACACACACACACACAGAGACTCATACACTGACATACACAACAGGAGGAGGGATCAGTCAGTGTTATAAAATGCCAGTAGGAGGTTAAGAAGACAACAGAATAATGAAAACCTTAAACACTCAATTTCTTTGGAAATAGAGAATGAGATCTGATGCTTTCTCTTGAATAAAATCCTTTAAAAACAGTAGATTAGCTCCTAATATTACACAATCTAGGTAAAATATCACCTTCCAAATGAATATGATTCATCTGCTACATTTTGTATTTCTAAAAGTCTTTTCTTTGTTAGGCACATAAGAACTTGTGCAACATGACCACAACAAACACCACACAAATATGGAGTGATATTTCTTGAAATGGCAAAGGGATAGTGGAGGAAAAACTTTAAACTGAGTCTGAAATGAATCTGCATTGGTTTTGCCATGGAGAACATTCTCAAAACCATCCTGTTTAAGTCCTGCTGTAAGCGCAAGCCTTGTATTTGTTTCTCAGATTCCGTCTGTCTCTCTTTAGATTTTTCTGAGGCAGTGAATGGATTCTGATCAGTTAGCAATAACAAGATTTTTGATTTCTAACCGAATGGAAGAAAGCAGGAGCAGGAGTCTGGGGAGGCTGGATAAGAGAGTTAAAGGAAAGATGACAGAGCGCCTCTAGAAGCAGAGAAGCAGATAGAGAACAGGGCACAGCAGATGTGACAGACAGACAGGCTTGGGTTAAATCCAGGTGTGATGACAGGTTCTCATTGGCTGTTAGGACACTGAGTCATGGCAGAGAGAGAGACGTGGCCCAGAGGTCAGAGGATGGTGTCATGGCATTGCTACACTAGGCTGGACATGGTGATGCAGTTGGAATGGAGATGCTAGACAAACGCCTGGTTACCATTCTCTAGGTTTTCATTGCTTTCGTAGCAACCAGAGTCCCGTGGGGAGTCGGCCATGAGGCCACGCCCCTCACAGAGGAGTTTCTCCTGAGAGCCAGAGAGGGCGCTGCGCTCCGGATCACTGCTGCCTACAAAACACACACACGCAAAGTTAGGAACTGTATCCACTTAAATATTCTTTTATAAACATGATAAATGTATAAAGACACATTTAGTACATAGTATATTTAGTGTATGTGTGTACTTACTGTCGTAATCCTGCAGTAGTTCTACAGCGGTCATCAGTACTGCACGGTGTTGAGGATCTTTGATGTTGAGCTCATCCAGATCTTCTTCCTCTAGTAGCTTAAAGGTGTCCAGGTCCTCATACCCGTTAAACAGGAATGTAGGCATGTGCTCCTAAAATACATGCACATATATTCACAGATTACACACCCAGTAGAGCAGAAGCACTATGTAGGACCCTTACAGCTAAAAATACCCCACTCCACCCTGGAACTTCATCTATGGTGGGATTTATGTGTGGGAATGTTTCAAAACTTCAAACTCTTTTGTGATGCCGAGCTATCATTATAGTCCATTAACACACTAAAACAAAACAATGAGGCTTAAAATGCGTCCTTGGTGTCTATTGTGTGAAGTGTAAGGTCTGTAATGTGATGTTATTTAGAGATGCAGGAGCTCGTGGGAGGTCTGAAGGGTGTGTATGTCTCAGTCTTTAAATAAAAATTTTAATTGGCATGGGGAAATGACCTTGTCCCACTTTCTCAGAGTTAATCTGCTTTAACAAGAGCTGACCATCTTTTCACACCAGCATCCACTTTTTCATTTTCTCATCTCTCCCCACCCTGTTCTTACATTCTGTCAGTAAAGATGAAAGACGAGCCACACACTCAGATTTATGCTAGATGATTAGAGATAAACCAAATCAAATTTAAAAAAGCATGTACAGATCTCAAAAAGGGCTGTGTGTGGTTGCTGTCTCACCTTCAGGTTGATTCTCTCCAGAAGCTCCTCGACGGAGCTGGGTTTGGGCGGCCTGCCCTTCCTCCTCCTCCGAACTGCTCGTTTAGGCTTCTCCTCTTCTTCAGTCAGCACTTCCACATAGATGAACTTAAATGTGCCCACCTTGTTATTAAGCAGACCCATCCATGTGCCCATGGGCGGCTTACTGATGATATCAATCACATCTCCTCTCTTAAAATAGAAAGAGAGAAATTTAGTGAGATTCGAAGTTGAAATTAATCTAAAATATATTTTCAAATCTGCAAACTGAATTGTAATTGACATACTAGTTTTAATAGCTCATAATTATTTATTTGCTACGTAACCTTGTCTAAAGGGTCTAACATTTTAAAGCAGTATTAAAGAAAACTATTTCAAGTTGGATTAATATCCTGTATGTGTTCAGTACCTTAAGTTTGAGTGAGTCTGTATCATATGGACTCGGTGTGAAATCAGTGTGAACTCTAGCTCTTCCGCAGAAGGGGCCTCTGTACGGAGGCTCTTCATCATCACCATCCTCACTCCTCACACTCTCTCTGTTGCTGGCAGAGGAGTCTGTGGTGCTCACTGTCTGTCCACCTGTGAGAGGACCAACACAATCATTACAAAAGCACTGGATTCTTTCAGCAGGCGAAAATCATTCAGCAGACTGCCAGAAAACAAAAACTAAAAACTAAACATCTACATAATTTAAGGCACCATTAATTTCCAAAGCACAAACATTCAATGAAACTAAAGTAGTTACAGATATTTTCATACATATTGTGAGATATATATCCCAGTGAAATAGAAAATGATTCATCAATTCATCACCTACTAATTGGATGGAATTGAGGCAGATCTGAATGCAAACTTGCAGTCGATTGAAAGAAAGAGGGTTTTATGCACTACATGACTGGAGAACTCACAAGACAGTAGTATATAGATTCCAATGGATGACTTGCTTATATTTTCTAAAAAAAATTAAGTTAAATCAAATTTAAAAAAGAAACTATATTGCTGAATTGCTCAAAATAAGATCAAAAACATGCATATATTGTGAATTTCCATTACATTCTGGCTTTAACACAGTATTAAGATGAGACTAATATGAGCAATAGCGCTGCATGCACACAAACAAGCACACACACACACACCCAACAACCACAAACACTTACTCATAGAGCTCTGCCCACTGAGGGAGCTGCGCAGACTCTCTACAGACCCTCCTGCCTTGAGTTTGGGCTTCTCTAAAGAGTCTGTGTCTGGCTGAGGAGACTGAGGACAACTGGGCATTCCATCTGGACTGGACTATAACAAAACAAAAAAAATGAGAGAATTGAAAGTATATTATTATTTATAAATGAAATAAAGTAATAATATGGACAGCAGGTGATGCATATAATATAAAGCCCACAAGAAGGACAGCTGATTGCAGCACTGCCGTGAGATTAATCCTCTAGTTTAGTAAGTAATTACACTAAGCAGCCACTAGGTGGCACACCAACATAATATGATTACAGGGAGCAAGACATGGAGTTGGCACAAAGATGTCTCTTTGCACAGATGAGCGCAACACTGGCTAACACACATACATATCCAGAGATCTACATTAAACATACTAAAAGAGATGACATCATATAGATGTAAACTCTTGCCTCAGTTGTAACTAAAACCTAGTGAGCTGCTTACAGAGGCAGCATTTTAAGACAAACACATTTTCAACAGCATGTGAATACAGGCAGTGAGTGTGTATTCAACACTGCCAAGGACTATGGGTGTGTATATTTGGACTGAGAATGTATCCAAGCTCTAGGCTACATTAAGAGATGTTTGACCCTAGTTTGAAACACAGAACGTGGGGCACACATGTGCCACTTCCCTCTAGAGTAAAGGCAGGGTCTCACCTCTGAACAAGCTTGCTATATAGCACATAACTCAGCACGGTCAAAGCAAGCACATTGGCATCTGTTTGTGTACCTGTTCAGAGAGAGACCCGGCATATTTTTTGGACATGCGTTTCCTCATAGTCTCTTTCACAGACTTGACCTTCTTTCCTAGAGAGATACGGGACGTGGCGGGAGATTTCACAGCTTCCCTGTACAGAGCCTCCTGCTCCTTATGCCAGAGAGAGAGAGAAAGAGAGTGAGAGAGAGCGATTAAGCACACTGAAAGCCAGCTGATCAACACAATTGGATCACAAACACTGCAGCTGCATATGAGAGCTGAAATCAAGAGGAAGCCAGAGAAAGAGCACACGTGTACTCACACTAGGCTCGGTCGTGTTGACCACATGGAGGGAACGATTAGACAGGTCAAATCCTCCGAAGCTACACGTTCTCTGAAGAAAAAAGACATAATTACTGTCAATTCACAAGCAAATGAATTTAGAGAGAGTCATTTAAAACGATTCAAAAGGGTCTCAATGATTCATGCTGCTCTTTAATAACGGAAACCACACATTTTAAAATGACGAGCTGCCAAAAGAAATACTTCATGGTATGACCTGATTTCCTATTTAACTCAAAATAAAATCTTTCAGCAGTTGTTTAGCATTATGTAAATAAACCAATGCTTTTGATGAAGGAACTGAACATTGGTACTGAAAATATAATGAGAAATAATAAAACAATGTGTGAACTAAGTTAAGGCAACATCTTGCATCACTCAAATTCAAGCAATATATTAAATTTAAATAAACTAGCTTTTCATTTTATGACGTTTTGTTGAAAATTTCTACAAAAGCAGTAGAAGAAGAGATATCCGGTTCAAAATAAACAGAATACAGATCAAATGTTGTAGTACGAGACGCTGTTGCATATTGCATGAAATAACATCATGCACTTTAAAAGAAAAAGAAATCTCAATAAAAAGAGTAGCACATACAAAAAAAAATTGCATTCATGTCTGGGCTGAAAGAGGCATTTCCAACCCAAAATGGATGAAATAGTTCACTGATGAAGATCACGGTCATGTTCACATTCACTATGAATGACGACGGGGATCCGCAGACGACAGACTCTACAAAGCTGCAGAAGGAACTCTTATGTTATTTATTTTCTTCTTCTAGCACTCTCCAGTGTCTCTCAAGGACTGAGAGTTTCAGTTATGCTCAGACACACGACTGACTACAAGAGAATAATTCAAGAAATGAAAGGAGAGAAGCTCAGGATGATGGGAAAGATAAGACTTGAGGTATTGTCACACTCTATTTCTCTTCTACACCTTTCTTAGATTATACAATTCTGACTCCATACTGCAGTAACATGAGTCTACAGTAATAAGAAAAACTATCGGCTAACTGACGTTCTCAGGGAATTCTAGCTTTAATAATTACCCCAGAGATGGGTAAAGATTTTTAGAAACAAATGCCATTTTACGACAGCACAGTTCATATTTCATTATCAGACTTGGTCTTGAAATATAACTCGAGCAGTTTGTCTCCAAATTGTACCCTACTGCAATTCTCTTCTGCAGCTTTGCAGAAGCCTGTTCCTCCAGTGCAGCAGGGGGCACTGTGGATCTGCTCTTCGGGCACACTCACAGACTTCTGCTGGATGCGTAAGAGCACACGCTTGGTGCATCGATCCATGCTGGATGCCCACTTCCTGTTCGCATCTCTTTCGTCTTCCAGGAGCCAACGTCTGTCTGCTTTGCTCAGTGTGACGGGCCTAACCAGTCCGGTCCAGTTCAAGTGGCCATACAGGCTGCGTTCCACCACATATGTGATGTTGAGCTCACTAACTGCCGTCCTTCCCTTCAGACGCCTCGGTGGAAACAGCCAGCTGCCCACTACTCCGCCCCCACAGCTCTTCCCCTTCTCCCTAGCCAATGGAAGCTCACGAGTGGGAGGGGAAGCGGGCAAGGTGCAGGAGGGAGTGATGGTTTTCTGAGCATTGCAGGAACGTTGGTAGAGCAGGTGTTTGGTGGAGTAAGCGTAGTTTGGATCAGGCTTATTGCGCTGCCACATGGAGAGCGGTGGCCGTTTGGTGTTGTTAATGTCTTCTAAAGACACCAGGAGAGGGTGCGGCTTTGGGCGGGGCCTAGTCAGGCCGTAAAAAGCGTAGACGCTGTCAGTACTTACCCCGTGTGATAGAGATGACAAGGCCTTCCGCATCTCTCCGTCTGTAGCGGAGCAGGAGACTTTAGCATTGACGTCTCCCAGACCCTCCAATTCGGAGAAAGAGGAGCCACTACCACCTACTTCACCCAGTCCGGATCCAGCACTACTCTTCCGCGGAGGGCGGATCAGGCCGTGGGGATGTGCGTCGGGGGTCTTCACTAACTTGTGAGCAGGATTCCAGGCGTCAAGGCTACTGGTGGAGGGCGAGGTGGTCAGGCTGTCCGTGTCCCCATCCAGAGAGAGCTGCTCTTGGGCAAGAGAGGACAAAGAAGAGTCTGTGCACTGGGCTGGCTTCTTGTGGATTTCTGCATACAAAGCGTTTATGTCATCACATATGGGAGCTGCATCCAGACTGAGCGAATCTGCAGAAAAAGGAAGATCAAACAAAAACTTCAATAAACTGAAATATCTACTGTATATCTATTCCAAGCAATACTGTCTCATGAATTATTTAATAGCAGTGGAATAAACTATGGATAAACATTTATATAAAATAAAGATCGAATTATAGATGCACAATTCTGGCCAATAGTATTAAGCTGATAAGTATTTTCATGTTCTGGCTAACAACTGATAAATTGCAGATATCTATATATGCAAGAAAGATTTCATGTCAGTAAGATTTTTTTGTTGTTGAAGTCAATGCACACTCAGGGGTGCATTTATTTGATAAAAAATACAATAAAAGCATAAATAGTAAAAAAAAACTATTACATTTTTTTTTAGCAGCCATTATGCCAGTCCATGTCATATTGATCCTTCAGAAATAAAAATATGCTAAAAACTAATATGCTGATTTGGCACTAAAAAAACATTTCTTACTATTATTCTAACTAATAATGTTTATTATCATTTTCAGTTTTTGTGGAAACAGCAAGTTTTTGCTAAAGTTAATAAGAACAACATTTATTTGAAATGTAAATCTCCTGTAACATTATCATTGGCTTTATTGTCACTTTTGATCCATTTATTGCATGCTTCAAAAATAAACATTTTATTTTCATAAAATTCTACTGACCCCCAAACTTTTGAATCGTTAATTAAATATAAAATACCAAAAACTAATATTGTTTTAAATGTTACATATGTGCAGCATGAAAAATTGATTTTTGCTAAAAAAAATAAATTAAAAAAAAATAATAAAAATTAAAAACTTGAGTAAAATGCCATAAGAACAAGTCTTTTCCAGCTACCTTGTGAGCCATGTCTTTTGCTGTCATCTACTTTGATGAGCTTCTTGCGTACACGTCGAGTCGAGTTGACCAGTTTGTGAAGCCTCTTGAATTTCACAGAGTCCTCCTGCTCATCATCTGACTGCTCCACAGGCTACAGAGAGAAAACTCAACTTCAGTATTATACCACCTCCTATAAACATGACATACGTAACATCTATCACACAGACAAATACAAAAACAGAAAATGATGGCTTCAACTGGTATGCACAGATTAGGACATGGTTTTTGATATTAAGCACATGACTTAATGCAATATGGAGTTACGTGTGTTATGAGATTTGATGTCCAGGAAAAACACTTAAGTCTTGTTTTTGAAAATAACAGATGGGTATGAGTGAGCAATTGTGGTGGAATAAATCCTTTTCTTAGTTCAAATGAATAATTCAGATAGGGACTATACTGCCGAGATATTTATGACGGATCACTCCCCTAAACAAACATCTAACATAACCTGACCTCACAGTTAGCATAATTTATGATACTGAAACCTCTGATACAGAAAAGACAAATCCTCTTTAATCCCTTCCACCCAAATCACAAACTTGTAAATTGCAATTCTGAAAAATAAATCATTGCACACCAAAAAAAGTGTTTGCTGGAAAAGTACACCACATTACTAAAAGGATATAATCTGCTCTAACCACAGACTGAGCCGTTTTGACCAATAGCAGTGATTGGCAATTTGTACCCCAACACACTACACACTTAAGTGTTCCACTAAATCACTGATGTTGAATGTGATCTGTTACTGGAAATAAAAGTTCTACAAAATCTCAATGGTTCACCATAGGCATTGAGTAATCTTTCCTAATCATTCAAGGCCACAATGACCAAGAGTCATTGATACACGGTTAATAACATTGCTCAAACAGCTCAAAGTGTATTTCGAGAAACAGTCGAAAAAATCAATTTACATAATAATCAAAAGCACCTATATGAAGAAAATAACGTCTGGACAATCTCATTAAGGACTTAGGGGCTGCTCAAATCCCATCACCAACAAGTTAACAAAATCACATTTCAAACAAGAACAAGGGTGAAAAGAGAAAAAAAGATAGAAAAAAAAACCGAGAATGTGTGCAAAAATGTGTCCAGCTGTGCTCCTACCAGGAGTAGTTTCCTCTAGGTTAGATGTTAGCGGCTCATGCAAAAATCCCAATGCAACACCATCTCACGCCGAGACGAATACAAACTGTAAAAAGTTTTTTTGAAGGAAACTGATATATCTGGATTCAGGGGAGTGGCTGTGGCAAAAGGCGTGAGTTGTGTGTCCGGAAACATTGCGAAATCTGCCATATGACCCCCGAATATCCTCAATGGTCTTCAGAGGAGAAAAGGAATGTGGGCCAGAGAGAAGAAAGGCTGGTTTGGTTGCAGTCCATTCTTTTACAGATACAGTACATCCTCTGTGACAAAGGCTACTAACACTGACCCCAGATCAACTCAATCCGATTGAGCGGTGAAGGGTCACTATACTGAATGGAGCTGATACTGATCTCATGACAGGGGAACCCTGTGGACACACAGCAACCTCTCAGTGTTCTTATTAATGTTAAACTGAGCTCAAATCAGCGGGATCCCCAGAGAGAGTTGTGCCCGTTGGTTTAACCGTTCGCAGACGAGGGCTGACCCATTTCCATTTATAAATAGGAGATCATCAACCCAGGGGCAAAGATTCCTACAGAAATCCATTTTCTCATTCAGACGCTGAGATTCAATTTGCACATACTGATATGTGGTAGAGACAGGCAGGAGGAAATGTGTGTGTGTTTCAGAAACACCCCGAGGGGCTCAGAGATACAGGGTCTTTGTATGAATAAGATTTGCTCACCTCATTTCCACTCCTTATGCTATAACAGGTAAAACAGTACAAAGGGAGAAACTCACGAACAAATGTCCGGATCATATTTCACCCCAATAAAAGAATTACAAATTACATTTATGAAAATAAAACTTTTTAAGGACTGTTCAGATTTTATTTATTGTTTTTGCAAGATCATCTTACATCACAAATAATTACACATTTTTTAATAAATGTTCCTAAAAAATATTTTTTTTTTAATGTGGATTATTGAATAATAAAAAAAATTGTGAAAAATCTACAATTAAAAAAATTAATAAAAAAATACAATTATATATAAGTTCTGGGCGATATGAAAAAAATTTAATCCAATATTTTTTTCAGAACATTTGATCGATTCTGGGTTTTTTATGATTTTTAACTAGTCAACTAGTTTAACAAATCATTAAATCAAGATTTCATGATTCAAGAAAATTTTATTCCAAGTGCACCACACATGTCAACACGATGCAAATGTTAAATAAAGCAATGTTTTTGTATTTATGCTGAAATTACTGCAAGCGTCACGCGCTTCAGTCTATGTAGTAAACAAACCCGCACGTCTCTGCCATTCATTCATTCACACAGAGACGCACAGAACATGCAGGATTCATATTTCAACCAACTTTTGCGGCTTAACATTTACAGCTACTGGTCCATACAGAGATTTGATTTGATTAATGTATGCCAACTTTGACAAATTCCGTGCCTGTCCATATTAAGATGTAAGTTTCATTTTCATAACTGGATTTTGAGATTCTGTCCGCGTTTTTTATGCGGAAATCATAGAGCTGTATGCGTCAAGAACAGGGTTGACCGGGTCCACGGTACCACCGGTACTTAAAGAAACCTGGTACCGTCACATTTTCATTTTTTTAGTACCGACTTGGTACCGAAGTACCGGGTCTTTTGACAACACTACTTTCTCTGGTAGTGGGCAGAACTCATCTGCAAACAGCAATCTCATTGGCTGGCGCTCACCTATTATCGTCCTTGTTTTGATTTCAGTACATCAGTTCGAGTGAATGCACACAACCTGATTAATAATCATGAATCCAGCAGCTCATTAATCTTTAGTGAGTTTTATATTGTTCTTGTCAGTAAAGTGTGTATCATAAGTATTTTTGTTATTTTTTCTTCCAATTCGTATTATTTTTTTTATTTTATTTTTTTACAGAAACACTGAAAAGCCACCACTCCGAAGTTCAGTTAAAATTACTTTTATGCATTCATACATGGTTATCAAGTTTTAATTATAATTACTAAAGTTCTATCATTAAATAATATTGATTATCATATGTGACAAGTCGGTTCTGGGGCATTTATATATATATATATATATATATATATATATATATATATATATATATATATATATATATATATATATATATATATATATATATACACACACACACACACACATATATTTTATATTGTATATTGTGAAGAATTTATACATATTTATTGATATAGATGCATTATCATAAATATATATATATATATTTCTTAACAAGAGCTTCACCCACAACAGCAGTTTTTATCATTCTCTTCAAATCCATTATCAGAAGTTAGTTAAAAACAGGTCTTCAGTTTCCTCCATTTTAATTATTTTAGACATGAAATGACACTGACCACACACACAAACAACAAAGATGCACAGAAAGCATAGGACGGGCAGTGACTCCTCTCAGCCGACACAAGGCTTTGCTGGGCAAAGTGAGTCATTCTGTAGCTTTAAGCGCTAAGCGAAGCAGTGCTGTGGTTTGTTAACATCAAAAAGAATTGCAAAAACAGCTTAGCTGTTGACCATTAGAAAAGGAGGTGTATGTTTACTTCCAGGGACTGAAAGCTGCTCAGAGTTTCCATGATAACTATGTGTATATTTGTGTACTGGCAGCTTATTTCTCCAAGAGGGCAAACTAAATCCACTGTTACCAAACCTTTCAAGGCATTAACCGAGAAGTCCTTCGTGCTATGCTTGGGACTGCCCTGTGCACAGGCACATATATACAGTCTACACAAAGCATGCTTTTGTAATAGTAACTAGAGCCAAAGTAGTGTGACATATACAAATGTTGTTCTCAAACCAGAAGAAAAGGCCAGGAGGCAGAAATGGCCACATATCACTCTTCAGTTAAGATGCACCTTATGACCTCATCACTAGGGGATGTTTAGTGTGCCAGCTCCTCATGCCAAGGTGAAATGACATCAACACTAGGGGTTTTACAGTGCCAGATGCTCATTACAGCTGAGGCATAACAACATCATTGTCTCCATTCAAACACGTATGACACATCAGCTTTCAGATCACTGCTTTTATTCATTTAGAATTTATGGTGCACTCAGTAAATTACTCATTTAAAGAGTTTCACCTCAGCAGAAAATGAATTGTACTGTAAAAATGATGTACATTAGATGATATGACGTCTCCAGTCAAATCAGTAACCTAATAAAAGCTTAATAATACTCATTACTTACTATGATTTGTACATTTTCACAGTGAAATCAGAAACTGAAGCATGACACTATTCATGCCACTATGTATCATAGACTATCAGCATAAACAAATACTGAGTGCACATTTAATGTACGGTACATACAAAGCTTTAAGAGTCCTACAGTTTCTAACAAATGAAAGTGTGTTCAGTGTGGTTATAGCAAGGGGATGGACTGGGTTGAGTTTATAAACCACAATGTCACTAGTGTGGTCTGCAGAGATTTAACTCTATAGACACACACACACAAGACATCAGTCAGTACAGTGAGAGACATTACTAACACTTACTGCTGGGGGAAAATAAACTTTGATGTGACTGAATGAGGTTATGTTGTAAACACCCTATATACACTCAGGTCTACAGTCTGGGTGGTTTAGTAAAGTACTTACATTGCAGACGGAGGAGAGGTTAACAGCGGGACTGGATCCATCAGTCCACTCTGCTGTGTCTGTACTGCTGCTCAACTGTCTGTTCCTCTCATATTCCTTTAACTATGGAGAACAGAAGGTCAAAGAGAGCCGCCCCCCTCGCCCTTTCACTCACACACCCTATCTGTTACAGAAATAGAGTCAGAGAACACCCCATATAACCACGTAAAGGCATGCACACAAACACACAAAGCTTTTACCGGTCACCAGCAAAATACATTAAAAAAGACAGACAGGAACAAACAGAAATGTCATGTCCATTCAACTTGAGATTTTTTGTGTTTAAATAAAATACTCTTCAAAAGTTTGGGTTTCTGGGTGTCAGAAAACATTGGAATGATTTCTGAAGGATCACATGACCCTGAAATCTGGAGTAATGGCCTCTGAAAATTAAGCTTTACCATCACAGGAATAAATTATATTTTAAAATATATTCAAACAGATATACCACAATATTATTGTTATTGCTTTATTTTTTATATAAAATAAATGCTCAGAGACCATAAGAGACTTTAAAAAAAATATATAACTATTATAATGAGAAAAAAAACAGCCCCAAACTCATGAATGGTTGTGTATTTATAGGCTTTTGTATATATTAAAAATTAATAAGTTACTTTTATATTTATTTAAATTATGCCATGTATATATGAATAAAAATTAAATGTGTGTAAATGTGTATTAAAATTAGGGTTTTATGTTAAAAAATTTCCAATTTTTTTTTTAGTTGTTTAAAAATACATAACGATCATTAGCTGATCCTGGGTCCATTTTCATGCTTCACTATGCACCACTTGACTAGTCCATCTAAAACATTTTTAAAAATTAGATAAATAAAAACTGAAAAGGATGCATGACGTCCTTGGACACACAAAGAAACATACCACAAAAACGCAAAGAACACAGAACAAGAAAAGCAACATTAATTTGGAAAAACAACAACATTTGCATTAATTTGCATTTAAACAAACACAAGAGGACAGACACATGTTCATGCATGCTTACAGCATGTATGATGATGGCAGCTATCCACAAAGGCTTAGCATTGATTCAAACTTTAGATCCAGTCAATCAAGACCACTAAATACATCAAGGCCAAAGGAGAAAAACTAAATCAGGAAAGGACTTTAAAGAATGTAGAAAACCCAGTTGGTTAAGGAATCAATGTCAGCCTTGTGGAGAGAAGGAAGCCACATACTACAATCATCCATTAGGTTCATTATCAGATGATAATAATCATTATCATGTTCTCAAACCAAAATGACAGTGGGAAAAAGAGACCTACTACAACCCAAAACACACCGAAACAGTGAAAAAGAACAGAAGAAACCTATCCAAACCAATCCCAGCTAATCCTACGTCAGAAATTAAACACCAAAGACCCTCCTTCATCTCAACAAAACAAGAAATCTACTGCAGCTCTCAGATGCAGGTTCAGTACGCATGTATTTATCTGTATGTAAGTGTGTGTATGTGCGTTTGGAGGAAGGAAGGAGCAGGGGGCATCAGTCTAGGTAAGTAAGGTTAGTAAACTTGAAGGTAAGCCGGGAAAGCTCATTTGCGTTATTTTTTGGGGATGATGGGGTATGTTTACCCGTGCCAGTGCCTCTTCCACTGTGATCATCTTCTCTTTCACCATCATCATAAGATGGATCCGTTCTTCATCACTCATAGTGATCTCACTGGCCACATAGCCAATGTCCTCTCCTGAAGGGTCAGAGGTCAAAGGTGAGCAACAAGAACAAGAGAAAGCCTCTTTAGGCCAAGTTAATTCATTCAGTGATCATCGTATTGTTAACTGTCATTTTGAAATCAGCAATAATATCTGACAACAGTAAATTGGTGTGGTGTGTGAGTGGTGCTCATTGAACTGTCTATTTAAGTGAAAGATGTAATTAAAGCCACAATATTAAAATGTATTTTTTCTTCTATTCACATTCCTATGAGTGGCCCATCTTTTCTCTCATGTGGTGTCTTTGAACAATAAAAACAGGTGAGCGAAGAGTTCTGAAGGGAGGAGTGAGTTCGTTTTCATTACCTTTTGACGTTTGCCTTGTGACCCCTTTCTGTGACTTTCGAAAGTTCTGCCAGAAGGATTTGTTTTTCTTCTTGTTGTCCCATTTTCCTGTATGTGAAGAGAGGAGATAGTTATCAGGACCCATCAAACTCTTCAACTGTAAAAACATACCTACATTTAATGCTTTACATAAATGACTGATTCTACATCTATTACCTATAATCATCTATACATCTGCCCATCTACAAAACAGACGTTTAGTGTTTACAGAGAACCCAGTCTGGTATAAAACCAAATAATTCCAATAGAATTTCCTCAGAACCACCAAAAGATTATCATAATAATAGTTTTCACAAACCTGATCCATCTTCAGAGCTGGATTTGTGCAGAGGATTTCTGATGAAAACCAGAAAACATGGAATTAGGACTTTTAATACAACATTTCAATATTTCAGCACTGAGCATTACATTTTTCATATACAGCCTTATCTCCTACTGACATGATATATGCATGTACAAGCGGCAGGTGGATTTGTGTTAACCAAATGTATAGGAATGTCTTTGATTTGAGGCAGCAGAGGGCAGTGTGGTGCTGTTCACAGAGCACATGTCAGGCTCCTGAGGCTCACAGGGCACAGACCAGACGCTCTGGAGATGCAGCAAAAACAAGATGAGGAAGACAGAAAGTGAGCGAGGGAGAAAAAGGGAACAAGAGCCACCACAGGACAGACACCGCCAGTTTATATTTCCACTTCGTTCCTCTGAGGCACAGTGCCCTTGGAAAATACCAAAATAACAAACATCTAACACACACCAGAGCTCATTTATGGAGTCAAAGCATAAGCATACAGTACAAGACCTCTCAGATATCATATTGAAGCTGAGAAAATAAATTTGGTCTAATTATATCCTACTCTAATACTGACACATCAGCTTTGAAACTCTTACATACTACTATATCCTTCTAATATATTCTTCTATACAAATTTTCTAAATCAGTCCAGGCGATGAGTTACCTGAGCAACTAATTGTCATGGACAAATACATTTATCAGAATGTGTGCTCGTGTCCAATTTCTGTATTTATTATATTTTATTATTACCTTAAAAAATGCATTAACACATTTAACAATCTGAGTCTGTTTTTTTATCTCTTAAATGCACCAAGGCTGCATTTATATGATTAAAAAAAAAACAATAAAAACAATATTATAAAAAAAAAAAAAAAAACTTTTTTATTCACTAATATATATCAAAATTCTATTTTGTCCTATGATGGCAAAGCTATATTTTCAGCTGCCACTGCTCCTCAGGTCACATGATCCGTCACAAATCAATCAATATTATTATTACTGTTGAAAACAGTTATGTTAGATTTTTGTTCACTGACCCAAAGAAAACATTCTGCCTCAAACGAGAGTTTGTTCTGCAGATGAGGACATGAACATAAGTATGCAAGGCTATGTGTTGTGTTTTTCTTATTTGGGTGGTGGATTCTCGCTCATCCTTGGGTTAAGAAAACAAACTCAATCTAGTCTGCACTAAAGTAAACACTGACACCAGCATGCAAGCATACATTAACACACACTTGCGTGCACCTATATACTCCGGTCTGGTTTTCTCCAGTCACTCGTGCTTAAACACTTACGGTTGCATGCGTGTATGCTGTCCATGTGTCCCAAATACATCTACGACATTCTCACTGCTGAAGCTATCAGTATCTACACACACTCAAGAGAACAGTGTGTGCGTGTTTAGTGTCAGGTCAGATGTTACATGTCAGTACAAGGACTGTGAAAATGTGCTTGTGTTAAAAACACAGATTCTTGCATATTTCAGGACGTCCACTGCACTCTGACCAAATAAAGACGTCAATGCTGCTCTTTTACCCAAGTGAGTGTTTGAGACACAAGACATGACGGAGGCCTCCCTGAATTATCATATCATTATGCAGCCATGGCAACACAAACTTTCTCTGATTAACCTCTCATTCACCCCACAGAATCCAAAGGGAGTCTCCTGCTTGTTTGCTAACTGCATCTCATGTTAAAAAGGCCCTATTGAAGAGCAGCTCCATTCAGGATTTCTTCCATTGCCAGAGCTGTATGTATGTGAGCACAGTGTGACCAGCATACAATAAAAGCATGTTACAGTCCGTCAAAATCTTTCTTTCATTTCGCAGAGTGTCTTGTGTCTTTATTGGTATGTGTCTAGCAGAATATAAGCCCTGCTGGCTGCATTCCTTCACTGCGAGTAACTGTCATGTCCACTCTCTCCTGACAGAGGAATCCTTGGCTTGCTGGGATTGTTATTCAGAGAATGTGATGGAAGAACACTTCACTCTGAAATATTTACTTTCTCCACACAATTCAACCGGGTTCTTCAATTTAATATGAGGCAGGTTTGGGATGGAAAACTGAATTTACTAAAAGACTCAACAGAAGTTGTTTGGGTTGAATCATGTCTTGTAACCATAGTAACAGACAGTAACTACATCTATGTAGATTTAATTTTTAGTTTTTTTGTCAATTTGAAACAATTTTGGGCAGCATCTGCTGGTTTCAAACACTCAGACATGCAATTAAAAAGTCTGATTCAACCTACTTTACTGTTGTGACTTCCTCTCCAACTACATAAACCTCAGTTTGACCAATTTTAATAACCTGAGAGAGAGCCCTAATATTATTAATAGACTGCCAAGAATAGGGCTGCATAAATGTACAGTATGTGCTGCATGTTTCAGAGTTAGCTTTTTTCAATTCGCAATTATTTTTTTTCTAGTTTGGGTGCAACCCTAGAAAAGAAAAGTGTGTTTGTATAGATCATAAGTATCAACCAAATGTGCACGCAAAATTCCGTTGTGAATCTTGATTATTTAAAGAAGTCACTTTGTTTATGGAATATGGTTGTCAATTTCCTTTACAACCTGAACAAAATGAAATGAACAAAACCATATATAGCTTCTTTTTTTCTTTTTCTTTTTGAATCAGACAAATGTTTTCTGTTGCTGTGAATGTAGCTAGTATACCTTATGTCTTCGCATGTCTGTTATCAGAATTATCAAAACTGGCCTTCCAAAGTGTGAGATCAGTCATATTACTATGCCAACATGTTTTCACCATTGATTTAAGAGGAACATCATGTAGTTCTCATCAGTGATGTATGTTCACTGTTCTTTTAGCACTGGGAGTGGTCTGACTTCCTCTTCCTCTAGTCAAACTGCTGATGAAGAGGAACACTGCTATCCCAGGGTGCACCTGGTGTCCTGTGATTGGTTGGTTTGCTTCCTTACACCTGGCTTTGGAGTTCAGAATACATATATGATTGAGCACAAAAACACATACACAAAGATCGCAAAGGAAGTGTCCAGGAAATGACCTTCACTAGAAGTCATGGTAAACGGAGCTTGAGGGATTTCCTTAAAGCCACACATTCAGAAATTTTTTCTGTACCACGTTACATTTCTACCACCTTACTATAATGAGAAAAGAATAGAATTCAGAAAAAGGCATGTTAAAGCTACATACAGCTGATTTTGGTATTTCTTATTAATGTATACATTTTATATGTTATTTCGTAGCATAATATTTTTTTTGTGGAACAAATTATATATTCTTTTTATTTTTTGATTAATAGAAAGTTCAAAAGAACAACTTATTTGAAATACAAACTAAGCAGCATTTATTTGGATGAAGACTCTGCCAACATAAGAATGAAGGGGCTTCTAAACTCACACACATACACACACACACACATCTCTCACTGTCATCGGGTTCTCTGGGTTGCCTTTCTGGAGGCCAAAGCTTCTTCTAATCATACAGACAGGAAGTCTGGGTAGTCTGGCAGACTGTTTTGTCCGGTATGGTACGTTGCTGATAATGTCACAGACAGTTCTAAAGAATAGGACACGAAATAGGGCTGCATAAAATCATATTGAGATTATGACAAATATTATGATTACAATTTTAACTGTGATATGGCAAACATCTAACATATTGCTTCTATTTAGATATCAAGGCAGAAAGAATCAAATCTGCTCTCACATAATACTTAAAGATTCTATGTCATTTTGAGATGTGGGCAATGCGGTCAAAAGTGAAGGCAGATGAACATGAGCTTGCAGGAGTGGATTTAAGAGGACTTTGTTTTTGAAAAAGTCAATGGGCTAAAATGATATTTGGTTTCCAATGTTCTTTACAATATATATATTTTTGTGTTCCGTAAAATAAAGTTTTGGAACAACATATGGATGAGAAAATGACCATTTAAATTTTTTTTTGTTGAACTAACAAATTATATCAATCCAATATCAATCCATTCAAACAAACCGGTTAAAGAGTTAAATCAATAAATGTTTTTAAATATAAACATTGAGTGCAAAATTTTAGCTAGCTTTTGTCAGTCAAAGCTAGTTTCACAGGCATCACAAAGCAGAGTACCAGTCAAATCTAGCCACATGTGCATAGGACCGCAGAGACATATAAATGATGAAAGATGTGTCAGCTCCATATGTTTTACATTTATCCAAGCATACTACTACTCTCCAGAGGGTGTGGATGACAGCGGTAGAATTTTATCTTTCCCATGGCACGTGGGCTGTTCATCCCCACAGGAAAATCCCATCAACACGGACAAGACGCATGGAGACACACACTGACATCATTCATTTCAAATCCTCATCTTCACATAAAACTCTAGTATTCTGAAATTCACGACATGACTAACACATTTTAAATTAGGCAAACTGATCTGTCAATTACACAATGTCGGCACAGATTATGTCATTGTGTTAGATTTAAGCAATAATGCTAAAGAAAGTTCATTTTGTCATCTTGACTAACACCCTTGTGCACTATAATCCGAGTCTCACTTACGTCTGAATTTTTTCTTCCTCTCTCTAATCAGCGAGTTTCATCTTAAACATCTAACCTAACAACAATGTACGGAAGGAAGGAAGCCTGGAAGCACCAAGATGTGAAGAAGTAAAACGGAGGAATTCACACCCATTCGTACACACGGGTAGATGGGGGATGGAGAACAGATCGGATGTGTGTGATCATATATCTGAGAGATCAGCAGTCGCATTTAATTCCAAAAGCCTGCAAACGGTCCTTTAGGTTTGGGTAAACCATTAAGCTGATGGTTTAGATATTAAAAACTATCCTAGATCTGGTTCATGAGTTTTGTTTACCTTTGTAAAAGTAAGTACAGAACCAGCTACTAAACATTACTGAGTGCATCGAGATTTTCTTACTTTCTCTCAGTCTCTGGAGTTGACACCTCACTGCTGATGCCGAACGATTCCTGTGGACGCAGACAACACTGTGGTTAATTACTGCAATTACAAACAGGGATTTCAATCACTGATGATGACACACAAATCAGTGTAATTTGAGCATGAAGTCTGCTGATTTATCACTGAGGCATTGTGAATGAAAGGGTGTTGTGTTGTAACAGTGAGTTATCGTGATTACTGCAGCTGTGCGAATGTCTGAAAGCAGATATGCACAGCAATGTGGGTCGACTGACCTGGATGTCTGAGCGTAGCTGTGTAGAGTTTAAGCTGGTGTCTGCTTTTTCCTGAAAAACACACATAAAAAGGGAGGGTTAGGAACAAGGACACACAAACATTCACTACTGCTAATGTAGGGCCACACACCCATATGCTAAGAGCTTGTTTTGTGATTAAGAAAGCCACACCCTCTGAACCTTATGCACAAATCACCTGAGGCGCACTGAACCTGCTGGTCCAGTGCAGCTGCACAAGAGAGCAAAGAAAAACATTAACATGTGGACTTAGCTAAACCTACTGGAAAAACAGCACACATGAACCCTGGTACAAACCAACACTGTCAATCAGCACCTGACTATATAACTAACAGTCAAAATAATCTCAGGTCTGGAAAGCACTGATATGCATCTTTGTCAGGTTCACTGAAATCTACTGAGATATATTTTGGGCACAATTACTTTTAGTCTAAGTTAAAGTGTAGTTTTTCCTCATGCCCAAATAAATTAAATATTTTATATAATTTTAACATTTAATAATTTTTACTTGGAATACAAAAGACAAAACTGTGTGATGTGTATTTTAATGCATTATACATAAAATAAAAAAAAGTTGTTATTTTTTATGTTGAGATTTTTTTGGCCACTTTTTGTTCTTTAAATTTAACCTGAAATTCTGATTTATTTATTTCTCAGTTCCACGTGTCAAAAATAAATTAAAACTAAAAGTTAATTATAAAAACAAAAATGTAATAGTTCTTATATGTATTCAGACATACATTGCATCTTGGATGGAAAAAATATTGTCAACCGTCTTAAGTTCAAATTCAAATATTTTTAGAGGGATGAACAAGTAAATCAAGAAGAACTTGCACTTCACAAGTAACCTCATTGTGTAGGAATATTGCTTCCCCAGCCTGTTTGTTTGCTTTTTAACTGGCCAAGGTGTCGAAGCTACAGGTCTGGTAGGTGTCCAGCCAGAATAGCCTAGTTGAGCAGGCAAGGTTGTGCTGGTTCAACCAATTTTATTTTTTAGTAACCCTGGCCTGTAGAATTGCATGTATTGTCAGCCATTCTGAAACCCCGAGTGGAGACTGATGGGAACATCTATTTAGTTCCCAGTACACACTCTATATCACTACTTGCTCATTCTCAATACTCACTTCTCAAAACCAAGACTTCTGCTCGTGCAATGACCTCCACATATCTGTGTATGTGTGAAAGTGCGCATCAGCAGTTTTTCTAGAAAAAAAATGCCTCATAGCTCAAGGGCTTCTGTAAAATGCACTCTGTTGTGCAATCTGGAGATTCTTTGTTTAGTAAAACAATTATCTTGCCTTATAAACTCAAATAAATTATTTAAAAAATAAAAAAACACCTATATTGTAGTTTAAAAGCACAATCAGCAAGGGCTGCATCATATAGTTATTAAATATCATTATGACAGAATGTTGATAGAGATATACTATGTTTGAATGAAAACGGCCCTCTAACACAAGCGGTTGACAGTACAGTGGAAAATTTGTGTCCAGACCCTCAGTTATCACAGTAGTAATCTTCAAGCCTCTTTTCCTGCAAGCAAAGCATTTTCATAAGAGAGAAGCACTGTTTTTAGATCAGGATGGCTGTTTGTGTGTGTTTTGTCTCTATGCCACTCCATCCGCCTGCTTTAGCGCTCAGTGGTGTGTTGGTAAAGTCCGGAAGCTTCTAAGTAGTAAAGAATTCACTCACACACACACACACACACACACACACACAGTGAGCCCACAGTTTAAGTTATTCGCATATGAACACACACTGACCAAAGTAAACACACATACGCTGATCTGTGTTCTGTATCATCAGCAGCAGGGCATCAACTGCCCCATACCCACTGGGCACATGCTCCCATTGGCACACACGGAATCATCTGTACACA
The DNA here is from genome assembly GCF_963082965.1 of Carassius carassius. Classification (NCBI taxonomy): domain Eukaryota; kingdom Metazoa; phylum Chordata; class Actinopteri; order Cypriniformes; family Cyprinidae; genus Carassius; species Carassius carassius. The sequence goes on along the minus strand of NC_081781.1, from coordinate 10,984,224 downwards.
CTGCTGCTGGCAGTGTCATCCAAAACACATATCCACACAAAGAGATGCTCTGTGTCTGTGTGCACTCACTCACACAGACCCACAGACACACACTCACAGCCTTCACAACAACTCGTGCAATAGTACAGATCTACACTAGACAGACACTGTACCTCTTGACATAGTTTAGTTCAACATGTGTCAATATTTATACCACTACATGGGACATGTTTATGTGTAGAGCTAAAAGACAACCACTTAATGACTGGCTATATAAAGTTCATTGTGATGTCCAGCAGCTTGTGGTTGATGAGCGACTGTGTGTCTGTGACTGTATGTGCATGACTGGATTTGGCCCTGTGCATGCTGGGAATGGGTTTGGCTTAATATACAGCACACGGTTACTACTGGATACACCTACACCCATATATACAGATCAACCGAGTGCACACTCAAAAAAACAAAACAAAAAAAAAAACCTTACAAGATGTTGAAGCATGATAATGCAGCCACTCCCTGAATTAAGAATGATTTTGTCAGAACATATTCAAGCCCTTTACAGATGTTAAGCAACACTGGAGTGATTTAGAAGAGAGATTGAGATTACTATTAAAAGAAAGAGACTTTAAAACAATACCATCAGTCCAAGTCCATCATAGTGGTAATAATGTAAACTTCTCTTTCAATAAAAACAGTAGGCTGCACATTTTTGGGAAAAAAATTTCTAATAAACCTCTTCTCTCATTTTGATGGGGTGAAAAAAACATTGTATGGTTGTGTGTAGGACTGCACAGTGCCATTATATTTGCCATTTACTAATATAACTATAAAAAACAAAACAAAAAAACAATTACTATTATAATTATAATTAAAATAAATTATAAATAAATTACAATGAATGTAAATAAATTACTACTAAATAAAAATAATAAGAACTATTATTACTGTAATAATATTTCGCTGTAAAAAAATAGTATTTAACAAAATAATAACTTATTTTGTTGTTAATTTGGGTTCATGTGGAACATCTTTTACTGTTAACACCGCAACACTGAAAACACAAAATAAAGAACAGTGTCTTTACATATACAAAGATGTAGTGTGAATATTTTTTTTAATGACAGCTTTTTCTAATTTATTATCGCAATGAGCCAAATCGTTATTTCAATTTATTTAGATTAATCGTGCAGCTGTTATGACTTGCACCCTTGACAGTAAAATGAGGCAAAATTATTCAATTTCTATTGGAAATGTCTTTAGCTTTGTTCCAAAATCTTGCATGCTCCACTTTTTGTGCTTGGAGTATGGTTATTTAGCTTAGCACCATGCTAATGTCAAACTCTACTGGAAACAGCTAAGCATCTAACAGCATCCACAGCAGAGCCTTTCAAATCAGTCACTTCCACAACAGTTAGCATGCAGCCTTATAAGTTAGCTGACCAATGCATGCAGACAGATCGCTGCAACGATTTGGAATAGCAATTTTGTCAGAAATGGAGATACAGAGACAGACATATGGTTTTACTATGGTTTACTGTGTAGCTTTTCCACTACACAGTACCAGCTCGCCTCGACTCGGCTCTGTTTGGTTTTCCACTATGTAAAAGTTGTACCTGTACCGGCTTCCAGGTACTTTTTTTCGTACCACCTCCGGCGAGGTTCCAAGCGAGCTGAGGCGATACTATAATGTGACGTGAAAACACAGCAGACTGCTGATTGGTCAGAGAGAATCGTCACTATTCACTGCGTCATCATTACACGCGCCAGCAATAGTATCCAGATAGTTTTTTCAGCAGTGTTTCGTTTTGCTGCCCTCAGCCTCTCCTGAAACAACGTTTGTCTTCTTGCTGTGAGAAACAGCCACATCCCGAGGATCAAAAACAACATGCACTCGATTTCCTCCATTGTCCTGTGTGTGTGGGTAGCGGGTGTGTGTCGCGTAGAAGATTACGTCACGGCAGTTTCCTGCAGCGTCGCTATGACAACCAGGTACTATTGTGGAGGTACTATCTGCAATGGAAAACAGAGCGAAAAGCGAGCCGAGCCGAGCCGAGGCGAGTCGAGTTGGTACTGGTAATGGAAAAGCGCCAATAGATGTGGCGTGATGGCTGGTGGGAATAAACAAACTGAAGGAGGCTAATGAGGTGTTTTAGACAAATTCATACAGAGTCCCAGTGTGCAGGGCAGGACACACACAGTCAGGCTGGCAGCAAAAACGCCTGTATGGGTGGATGCGGTTGGCTCATGGGGAGAGAGTCTTGGCTCCTACTACCCAATCAGGAGAGACGTTTGGTTTAGTAACAGCTAGAGAAAGTGTCCTTGTAGAACCAGACTAACCATTCCTACTGATCAAACACAAACACCACACACATTTACACACTCGCAGTGTGTGGCGCTTTGTGGGTCCACTATTCCAGTATCTACCTGAAAACACCAGTCAGAGGGAGTGGAAAACATTGTTTCTCATGCTGGAGTAAGCACTTTTAAAACAGTTAAGTATTATATGTCAGTATCATGACAGACCTGTGGGCAACACCTAAGTTATCTTTGTGTGTCACCTGCAAATTTCTGTGTGCGTGTATATGGGTTCCCCCTCAAACAAAGTTTCACATCCATAACATAACCTACTTTCACACCAACAGGAATTAAATCAAAATGCCACAACATGCCTTTGAGTAAATCACCACAACAAGCCTGAGCCTGAGAAAGAGAGAGACAGAAGAGCTAAAAACCATTAAAACAAAGGGTGTGCCAGAGTCTTGATTAAAATGACTCAAAAGAGCAATTACAGAATTAACATGTTATTCATATCAACCAAGTGTTGTGGAGTAACTCCCACTACTAACTGGCCTAGTTTCAGTAGGGTGACAGTAGCTCAGCCACATGCATTTTTATTGAAGAAATTACTTTTATATAAACAACATATTAGTAAATATGCAATACATTCAATATATATAAATTAATACTTATAAATACATTTAAAAAGAAGAGAAGCCATTCAGCTTGATGTTTTCTGTTATTATTCCACCTTCAAAACTGATACTCAAGCTAAAACCCAATAACACAAACAGCTTTCCACAGCCGCATTGTGTGGTTGATAGAGACTCTCTGTCTGGCAAATGGAATAAAGGAGAGTGTCTCTGTATGAACGGCTATGAAGACAAATGACAAAATAGCAACATGGCTAGCTTGTTCTAGGTAAAATGTGGGGTTTATCTATTCAACACACTGAGTAGAGGATGTTTTCCTAACTCTTTGTCATCAGGGTAGCTCTTATAAAAGCACAGCAAGATAGAGAGGAAGAGTGCTGAGCAAATGTGGAAGCCTGAACCAGCTCTGTGGCGATATCTGAGGAAATGAAACCGAAATCAATCCTCAAATCGGACTTGGGAATGTCTAGGGCATTTGAGAGTACATACGACTAAACCAGAGAATAGAAATAGAGAAGAGAAAGTGACAGACATCTTCAAATAGCACATGGACTTCACCTCTGAAGATGTCAGCTGGCAGAGAAGGGGAAACCATGGGCCTCATTTTATGTTGTTCAGGATACAAGTCCTTCACTGTGGATTCCTGCATGTGCTCAGAGATACATTCTGTCTAAGTATGAATAGACCCCAACATTCGGGACTCGCTCACAATAGCCTTCAGTGTTGCCTCTGGTTAAACCGGTGACCTTTCCCCTCTTTTGGGTTGAGGGGAGAAAGCCAAGGGCTCATTGCCAGCTTGGCCTCTAAAACAGGGTTACGTGCCATTGGGAGAGAGGTTAGCTGGGTGACAGTGTTTATGGAAATTAGTGAGAGGATATGAGGAAGAAAAGGATCAGAAAGAACAGAGAGAAGACTGAAAGACAATGATAGGGAGTACTAGCATTTTGACTTTTCTAAGTGCCAAAAAATTCAAAGGTCATGCAAACGTCATGTCTCTCAACGCAATGCTGAAATATCAAGCCATTAATGTGGCCTTTAAACCACCAATCCAAAAGAGGATAATCACCTGTTACTGCCCTCAGACTGGACAGCAGCCACTCAGCTTGGACAACGAGTATCCCATTTCTGTTTCACAATTTCTATTCTTTCCCAAAGGAATTAGCCCAGACAGTGTCAGGAAAGGGCTGTGTAAATATGAAAAAAATATTTTCTTATGAAATAAAATAATAATAAACAAATAAAAACAGCATATCCATGTGGCAGAAGAATGACAAGTTTTCAAAACCATCTGTGTAACTGAACAAACCAGTACAACTTGTGTAGACCTGCAGAGCCCCAAAACAAGCATGCTTTTCCCTCACTTGCATATGGAAAGCAAAACAGCTCCTAAAAAATTCCCAAAGCTATCCATATCATTCCTTTTCCCATTAACCGAATCTCCCCCATCCAGCAGCTTCTCCAATCTCCCCTGTCCTTTCCATGATACTCCCGAGAATGGCACAGCAAGACCAGCAACACTAAATACATAAAGAGATGACCTACTAGGCCCATTTAACACTTCCTCCTGCCCCATTAGCCTCAGACCAAACCCTCCTTTGACAATCATTACCCTCTGCTCAGGATTTGTCACAAAGTCCTTTGATGCATCACACTGACATTTTCTGAAAGGGGACACCTATTTTTGCACTCAACTCATTGTGAGATCTGACTCTCACTGCATGGGCTTTATCTTGCCTTTGTTGGTGGCTACCTTAAGTTTGTGCTAATTAAAGGGGAAGAGATATGGCATTAAAGTAAAGATGAACTCAAAAAGTGTTTAATATTCATAAAGCGCACTCTGAAAGAACCCTAGCATTGAAGAGGCATGAATCCGGATTACTAAACAAACACAGCTGAGTCACAGTGCTGATTTAGGTGGGACGGTACAGCCAGGTTTTGTGCTATGCTCAGCCATTAACCAGCTTTTGCTTTGGTTTGGTTTACACAGAGCAGGGTGTGGAGTTGGATACTGGATTTGAGGAGATGGATAAAACTAGGGATGTCAATTTTCAATAATTTCCATGATCGATCGTCGTTTAAATGAATGATCAATCAATTGATTAATAATTAACCTTGATGCTGCAAAATGCGTCTAATGGCAGCAGCACACAGTCACCGGTATGACAGTATGTGCAAAACCCACTCAAAAAAATATTTAGAAAATACGCTTTCTTACCCGAAAGAATTATAATTAATTATTAGTTTGAATAAAATGCTAGTAGCAGGATTATACAATTAATAGATGTGATTAGGGCTGGGTATCGATTCAGATGTTCCAGATCGATTCGATTTTGATTCACAAGCTCTCAAATAGATTCGATTCCGATTCTTGATTCAATTTTCGATTCGATTTTCTATACTCGATTCAAGTCAATGAATATAGATTTAATACAAATACTATACGTATAAAAAAGAACAGTGAACATAAGTTTACAATTGGGTAATTAATAAAAAGAAATTAAGAGCCACAAACCTGTATATTAAACTTTTATTTTAGGTACACTTGGGTACATTAAAACAGAACCCATCTCTAATTTTCAAATGCATACAATTATGTTAAATAAATACAAGTTTGATGCAAGAAGAAAAATGCTTTGTTCTTGTCCACAACACTATCGTCGTCGTCTTGCTTACAAAATCTTAAATGCTTCCATACCTCTGACTTTTTATGTGAAGGTGGCATCAACGTCGACAAAGCACCTGAAACCCTTTAAGCCAGTGGTTCTCAACCTTTTTTTCCACCAGGCCGCATTATGGTCCAAGTGCAAGTCTCGCGGGCCGCATGCATATAATTTACACATTACATCACCAATACAAACCAACATGATTTATAATATTATAGCCTAATATTATGATCTAATCGATTAGATTAATTGAAATAAATAAATAATTCTACTCCCCATAAATAAAACACTTGATTCTGTCGGGAGTTGAAAAATTTTGTGAAATTCAGCTCGATGTAGTAACAGCACAATGAAGTTGCGGTTGTAAAGCCTGTGTTATACTTTCCGCATGAGCAATCCGGACGCGTACACGGTCAGCACGGACGCAGACTTCTTCAATTTATACTTCCGAATGCGCACGCTGGTCCACTCTGCAACAAACATGTGAACGAACAATTGCCCAGAATTATTGCACATCGCTGTCTTTATATTCTTTATTGACGGATTGCAGGTTCGATTGGCAATGGGCTTCTTCACACTGTCTGAACATGTGTAATTGTGCTTTTGAAGCCTACTGACCACGCGCACCTCTCTGCGTGGTCGTCTGCTCAGAGCCTCGGCACACACTCTCCGATGGCGATTTTTACATCACGTCTACCTAGCGGTCCATTGCGGACTTGTGGATGCAGAAAGTATAAGAGGCTTTAAGATGCAGTCTGTAAGACGCGCACGGGAGCATGACTTGACGCGCGACATTGCAGAAAATGTGCGTTCACAAATGTAGCCTATGTTGATCCAAATATGGAAAGCACTTTCGAATTTAATAATATGAGGTTCTCTCCAGAGATGTTTTGCCAAATTTCTTCAATTAAGGATGATTGCTGCGTAGTATATGGTGTTTCCATTTGCTTGAACTTCTTCAAGTGAGATACGGGGCAAACCGAAAATCATCCTTCACTACTGATACTGCGACTATTCTTTTTTTGTATGCGTTCAGTCTCTGGCATTCTCCACATTTATTTTTTTCTCCCTTTTACCGAACTAATGGCTGTTGATGACTATTTGAATTGAATTCTGCCAAAGTGCGCGCTTGTATGTGTTCGTAATGTTATGTGAGTAAGTCTACTCATGTCTGAAAATAATTTATGAAAAACTAAATAATTTCACATAAAAACATTAGGCTATAGCTTATATTTCTTTAGTAGCCTACATTGTTTTCAATTAATGTAAAAAATAAAATTAATTGTAAAACAAAGTGTGTGTGTGTTCAGCATATGTTGGGCCGCATTTGAATTCGTGACAGGCCGCGGGTTGAGAACCACTGCTTTAAGCACTGAATGAATGAATGACAGGTTCGTTGGTAACATCGCACAAGGCACATAAGAGGGTGACATCTAGTGGAGAAGATTTGTAATTAGATTAACGCTAATCTTACGTTCAATGTCTGCGGAAATATGAAAAAAAGTCGATACATGGCCTTTGAGAATCAATTTTGAATCGACCACATTTTAAAAAACGATTAAACGAAAAAAAGAAAATTTATACCCAGCCCTAGATGTGATTATGTTCACTTGATAAAATGAAGAGTATGTTTGACTGTTTTCCGGCACGGAGACCGCTGAACGCGCTTCTTGAAATGGTTTCGTTGCGCTCGTTGGCGCTGCTGCAGCAAAACACACTGTTTCTCACATCAAAATTTTTTGCGTGAGTGGGCTTTGTGTGTGTAGATAAGGATGGAGCAAGCATGGGTTTGGCTGGGTGTATTTGGAGATTATTGTTCATGTCTCATTCAGCACAAATCCAAATTTGTCCATATTTGCAATGTATTTGAAAGTTAAACTATTATTTATAATTTAAACTACTTTACACGCATTCGCATACAGACGGAAAAGATCATCCTCTTGGTGAGCGTGAGGCACCAGCGCGATTGAACAGCTGAGACATAAAAAAAATAATAATAATAATAAACCTTTTTGGAGTAAGATATAATACGCAAAAGTGTTACTTTTATTTGTGCACACTCACAATAAAAACAGAAGATTTGTGCACTTGTAAAATTAAGCAAACCAACAGAATGCGCATTGTCATCACTTGTTTGTGTTGCGACACTTCTGTTTTAAATTCGTTATCTTATATATATCTTATCTATATATATATATAATTATTATTATATTATTGTTGCTTTTGTTAAAATAAATCAAAAGATGGTCACAAGATAAATATATTGTTTTTCCCCCAGTTAGTCTGTTTAATTCAAACAATTATGAACATTTTTGCATTTAGATACAGAAGAACTTTGCCTGTTTAATATTAAAAACATATGAACAAACAAAAAATCTGGATCTCCATTTCTGCAATTCAAATCAACTGTTCCTGCTCATTCCTAGACTGGATCTCTTCTCTCCACTTTCCCTAATTGCGGATTCAATTATTAGATCTGTCAGCAATATTTTTATACTTCCATTTTTGGGGGGGATCAAACTGACACCATGTGTCCCAACCAGACATGACGCGACACAATAAAAAGTATATTTTCCATGCAGTTTCTGTCCTAACCACCTGCGACACGTGACAATAAGTGACACGGAATTCTGTTTTAGAAATGTTTTTTTATTTTCTGCAACGTCGCAGCAGGAACAACATACAAAATATGACAGTGATAATCTTAAAAAAAAAATTAAAATTAAAAAATTTTCTCAGCCAGCGGGCCGCCTATTGAAGAACCCTGTTTTACAGTAAAGGCAATGCTAGTTCTTTGCAGTAGCAGTGATTTGGTGTAGTTATTTTAGATAGTGGTGCACAGTGGCATTGATTCTGTACAGTTAATTCCAGAATTCTGAGAGAAAATCCATTGAAACAATACAACACAATAGCGTACCTAATGTTCTCCAAACCTTGAGAATGACTGGTTCCTGTCTGAGGCCATCACCACAGCTGAGCATGACTTTCGGAATGTTTTCTTTCGTTCTCTCAAAATCCCATCACTGGACCATGCCAACCACAGCTGCATTTTATAATGAGTCCGGCGGTTTCTTAGCAACTCTGGGTGGCCCACTACCCTACATCCCTGAGAACATAGACGCTTTGAGATCCAGACGAGAAACGCAGAGCACTGACAGAACCGCAGACAATCCAAACACGTATAGAGAGAGGGCAGGGGGTGAACGCATTTGTCTTCATTCTGTAATGGTTTAAGACAAGCGTTTCCTTCTATTAGCTCATAGGTTTACAATGGCCATTCTGTAGCACCAAGTGATGAAAGAAATAAGTGCATTTTGTGATTAGCTGTGCTTGTGGTTCACTGTCCCTGGAACATAGATGGAAGGGAAACTATTGCGCTGGTTAATGCTAAAACAATGTTACTTTAATAACAAGTAGACCTTACAGCATTAATAGCTTTAGCATTCAATTTCCTTATTTATTAAGGCCAAACTCAAGGGTATAAAACAGTATGTAGGTCAGAGAGTGAAGTTTGTTTTACCCTATAATCAAAAACTATAAATTAGATCATTTTTAAGAATTGAAACTAAATGCTTTTCAGAAAAGCAAAAAAGAAAAGAGGCATACTCAGCATTTTTTTTTAGCTTATGTTGCAGTGGCTGACCATGTGACTAAAGGGCTAAAACTTTTTAAATAAGAACAAACTCGCAAATTCCACCTGACCCAAAAATGTTTCACAGTGCTAATGACTGCCAGATAAACTCATCTGGTTTAAATGTCAACGCAGTAAACATGCCAAGATAAATTACATCCATGGTGAAAGTATGTATAAACAATTCTTAAGAATTATTGGTCATATTGGTCATTGTTGGTCATTCTAGAAAACAAACACATCCACAGCTGTAGAAATGCAGGTGTACCATTCAGGCTGTATAAATGTTTGAGGCTGAACTTACCATGTCTAGCTCTTGAGACACCTGCCGCTTACGTAGTTCTTCCATCCGATCGCTGACGTCGCTGAAGTGCGTGTTGTAGTACTCCGAGTACTCTTGTGCAAGGTCATCTATATTATCCAGAGAGCCATCCTACACAAACAGAGACATGAATGAGAAAAGCTTTGATGGCTTTTTATTTAAAAAGACAAAGAATTTTAGTCTGACACTTTACAATTAAATCCCATCTCTCATTAATAAGCCTCCCTCCCCTCACAGTCTCAAAAACACAAACAAACACGAGCAGAGCTGTAGGAGAGCTTCATTAAAAACTTGCCACTGGCACACGATTTTAATTAGGATCGCAAGAGCGGAGACAGCCAAAAAGGACTTAACACACTCGGAACACATTGCACACATCTGCTCCGACGAAGCAAACAGTCACATACAAGCTGAACTAAAAATCTAACCCTCACATTCCATTATTTTCACTCAATACCACACTCTGGGCTGAGACCACAGGATTTTACTGGGCCACGTACACTATCTGGGCCAAGGATGGACCACTGAGTGGCATGATTTTCCAGAAAAAAAAGTTTTAATTTATAATCAAATCATATCAAATTAATTAAAATATTTTTACAACCAAGTTTTTTTTTTTTTTTTTTTTTGGTAGTGCCAGAGAACATTTTTACATTTATTTTAGTGAATATAAGTTTTTACGTCTGGCTGGGTGGCATTTTCTGTGCAACACATATTTATAAACAACACACAAGCGCAAAAGGATCAGCCCTTATGACCTTCTCTGACCTTTGCAGCCGTCTTGTTGTGAGTGCACATATTCAACAGTGGTGCTGCCTGGCTCTGACTTCAGCATGAGAGAGTGTTGGTGTATCCCATTTTCCTACAAGCTCGTGACATACACATACAGCAAATGACCTCAGACTGCTGCAGAAAGAGAACATACAATAAGAATGTTCTTTACTCAAAACTAGAGATTAGCTTCTTTCAACGTCTTTAGAAAACTATTAATACCCCAACAGCGGCAAGTGGCACGGTTTCTTTTCTTAAATGGAAGATTCTGTTATATTTAAGACGATGTTTGTTGTATCTAAGTTCTAGGCTAGGCTGGATCTCTCCTATTGCTGTACTACATGCCTTTTAAAGTCCTGTTGAATGAAAAGTCAAACACAAAAAGGCCTTCTTCCTGCTCAGGACCATGCTGATAAACACATATATCCTGTCATTGTGTGTATGGGCCAGAGGTAGAAAGACCAGGGCCTCAAACACACCCACTGGTAAACTGGTGAATATTACAGACATTGGCTGTGCTTGTAAACAGCAATTAAAATCATTTCAGGCTAAGGACATACAACTCACAATAATGTTGCTGAGATCTTAGAAAACATTTTTACAGTGTAGTTTGAGTTAGAAATAAACAATGTCTTATAAATAATATTCACAGGGTTAAATGCAAAAGGTATTCTCGTTCTCCACAAAATGCCTTTTAACCAATCCATTCCAATAAAACTCCAAACAGATGATCTCAGAATACTGAGATTCCCAATGGAACGCTGCTCTCTGTGAGAAATTCCAGATTTTGCATTTCGATCTGCTGGCCTGCAGAGCACCTCCAGCTTTTAGACAAAACTTGATGGGAATATGTGAGATTTGTTGTTAGATGCGTAAAAAAACAAAACGAAAAAAAAAGGCACATCCTCCTTTAGGATACTTGATAAAGAGAGATATAACAGTTGAACTAGGACTAAATAAAAACTTTACAACAGCAACTAGGCCACAGGCTTTTTTCTTTTGCCATTAGCCAAGCTTTTTCAAGTACATAGTGTTGGTTGGGATGGTAATAACAGGCCAGAGGTTGTGTTTAGCTCTGAGTGATGGGTGGAAGGGCCAAAAACTTATACCAGTCTCAAAACTGGTCTCATAACTTTAGATAATTTTATTATATAGAAAGCAAAGGCTCAAGAAAAATGGGATGCATGAAGGAAACCACTTTTTTATTTATAGGAATATATAAATACATTTTAACTAACTCAAACTTGCAGTTTAGTAACAACATCAAAGGAAAGAATATATATATATATATATAACATATTCAACCTTGCTCCTGGGGCTGAAGAGATACATAATACATATATAATATACATGAGGAACAGGGCAGGCCATCAATCTATCATCTATCTTCAGGCTTACACTGAGCAGCAGTGGTCTTTGATCTGAATTAGTTCAGCTTCATCTGTACAGCACATGCCTCCCATATTCTTATTATCGTTCCACACATTCCTGGCCTCCGGTGAGGTAATGCTGCAATCTTCTACTTTAATAAGAGTGAGGGAGTGTGGGTCTGCTGTTTCCAGGTGGGTATTTAACCGATGGACTATTTCAAAGCTCAAATGCTTCATCTGTCTGTATCTGTAAAAGGATGTAGAGGACAGAAGATGTTTGCCTCTTACTTAAATGTAGCTCCACATGAGTGGAGAGCTCTTAAAAAGAATAGAGGGAATGCGTCTTGTTTCACAACATGAATCACTGTTGAGCACACAAACAGCACCACCCAAACTCTGCTGTCCAGCCCAAAAAGCCAAACATTAAAACTCCCAAAGCTATATCTCTGTCTGTAACTAGAGCTCCAGAGTAAATCATTTCTCAACACAAATTAATGCAGACCTCTTCATACCATCGGTAAATACTAACCTTAAACCAACACAAACTGTTGCTGTTTCACTATCCTACCTCAACCAGTAATGTAGATCTATCTGAACTACCTCTTTTAAAGTTGGTTAGCCAGAAAACCACATTTTGGGACTGGTACTTGTTTGACAAGAGGAACGTGACATTTATCTGCTTGATGGGAAAAAGAAAAGACATAGTTCACCCAAAAATAAAGTCTGAAATGTACATGCAAAAATAAATTAGATTTGAAAGCTACAACAGAAAGAAATAATTTTTTTAAGCTATATCAGCACAATCTAAGGCTGTCAGAGGGTGTAGTCAGCCAGATCTTGTGTTTATAATTTACAGCTGGAACAACATTCATAGACCGATATTATTACTAATAATTCCTAAATTGTTTGCTCTATTGGGTTGACTCTGTCTGATAAAAGGAAGTGAGATATAAGTAACTGTAGCACAAAACAGGAGACTACACTTAAGTTCTGTAGCTCCTGAGTATTTTCTACTCACTGTTGACTCCTCAAAAGTATACAACACCTAATTAGTTCAGTTCTCCAGAATCTGCTAACTTCAACACTACTCGAGGTCCTGAGCCACCCACAACATGAACTGATCTCAACATGTGTAATGACATGCAATAACATTCTTTGTCGAGAACGTCTGTTTCCAGGACAGGGACAGAAACGAGAGGAACGGGTTTCAATGACTGGAAGAGAGAAAGATTCCACATTATGCAATCGAACAAAAACCTTTTACAATAAATTGCACTAAATATGAGAAGCCGTCTGTTCTCAGAAGCCAAATGCAAATTCATACTTCCCTCAGATGAAACCACTGTTCAGTAATCCACAAATCTTTGATGTGGCCATCGTAACAAATATAATGTTATGCCTGCTATGAGGTAGAGAAAGAAAATCAGAGAAAGAAAAGAGTGTAAAATATTGAAAAAATAAAATCTAAGGGTGAGATGCATTTCTCACAAACTCAAGCCAATTTATTATTCTACATTCCTTTCAGTTGCTTATCCCACCTGCTCCAAAACAGCATTATGGGACACAAAATTCCCATAATATTCCCAGAGTGTAAAGGCCTATTAGATTACACTTCTACACAAATAAGAAAGAAAATATTAACTGACTTCAAGCCATTTGTAGATTCTTCCAATGACTTACGGCTGAGCTTTGCAAAAACAATGCAAGATTAGGATATTTCCCCTGCTGGCTCTTTTACTGAGAGAGGAAACAGTTTTTTTGCCAAAACCATTAATTCTTCAAAGGCCCAAAACAAAACTCAAATGCATTCATACAGAAAATCCATTGTGAAATGAGCGAGCAGATCTGATAAGAGCTGTTCTTTTCTAAACACTCCAATCAAAGGAAACACATTTCATTCTGAATGCAGCGTGAAGACTACAGAGCCATTAGAGTTTTGGACACAGTCTTGAATCCAATGCTTCTGCACTGTGACATAAGTGTCGACCAATTCCAGGAATTCATGTGAAGCATGCACTGCACATGGTGTTGAGTGCATTCTAAACTGAGGATCAAAAAAAAACAGTAGGTTGAGTTTTAGTAAAACATTTTCATAGGTTAGGGATTCACAAACTTCCTCAAGTTTATTTTAATAAATGCATCAGGTAAATGAAAAATGTGCAGTCTATAGCCTAGGTTTTGACATAATTTATTTTGAAATACAACATTATTAAATTATAAAAAAAAGAAAAAAAAGAAAGAAAGAAAGAAAGAAAGAAAGAAAATTAAGGCTGAACAGCATTTTGCTTTTGTTTTTGGGTTTTCCAGTTGTTATTATGTGTAAGTGGAGACTGTATAAAACACCTTTATAGTTGCTAATCTTGGAATAATGAGTAACACAGCAAACCACAAAACAAGTTTAATGTGTCCTCTTAGAGAAACATAAAACATCACAAACAGTGTCCTGACACTATTGCTAAGCTCAGAATAAAACATACACACAAATATCACAAATATCACATTCAAATATTTGAGCTCACAAAAAAACAAATATTCGAATATTCGTTTATTTAAATTAAGTTTAATGAGACAGACGTTATTTTTCAGCAACATTTATTGTTTCCGTCATTTTGAACAAGCGTACACACAATAAGCTTGAACATTACACATCGTGTTTTGTAGCTGAAAACCTTTAACAATGCGTGCAAACAAACAAAAGTACAGATTAAAAGCAAAAAAAAAAGTGAACAAAGAAAAAACGTAAAGAAGCCTGCAGCAATTAGGCTATTGTAGAATGCAGCCTACACTTAACTTTGAAACTTTTAAACTGTCAGCAAATATTTTTTTTTCTATTGTTTTACATGTTCTTGTTAAGAAATACGGGCATGTAAACATGATCGGGGGAAAGTCGGCTCCTTAGTCTGTTAACAATAAGGCCGGCCGCGGAGAAAACACGCTCTGACGGCACAGACGTTGTTGGGACTCACAAATAACGGTGTGCTAAGCGAATAAGTTTTGTGAAGCGCTTCGTGTTTTCGTTTCACCACTGAATGGGATCCTCATCTGGTGGAATACATGGCTCCAGCAAGAACTTTTCCCACTCGTTTCGGCTGGACTCTCTGTAATCATCGCTGGAGAACTGGCTCAGCCTTTTCTTATGAGTGGGCATTGCATCCTCTTCATCGTCGGCGGCTGCATCCGCACCTCTCGCATCAAGGAAAATGTTCTGATAATGTTCAAAAAAGGTTTTTTTCTTACTTCATCGAGAAACCTGAGATGTTTGTGCCGAGGGTCTAGGGCAGACGCGAGAAGAGGAGTTTTCACTGCATTCTCCAAGTTAGCAGTGTTTATTCGTTGCTTGAGAGATGCCGCAACAATGTTCTTGAATTCAGTCACTTTCTGTGATTCTCCACGGCATATTTGAAGTACTGTAGAAGACCGCAGTTCTTAGGGGCCGTTCACATATCGCGTCTTGTCTAGCGCTCAAGTTCGTTATTTCCAATGTAGGCGTGCGGTATGCGCGCTCATACTGGAAGCGACGCAGTCGCAATGCGCACGCGGTGCGACGCACACGTTTTTTCCAGGCGCATCCGCACCGCATCGAGTTAAAAACATCTCTACTTTTCAGAATGCCGCAAGCGCACCGCAGGTCATGTGACAAGAACTAAACATTCAGCTTCATCCTTTCCCGTAACAACGTTGAAAGCTCAGCCAAGATGAAGGAACAGCTGATCATAGCTGTATATGGATTGCCATTTTGAAATAAATTTAGTAGCAGAGCTACTAAAAGCGATTTTTTTGTGCTGCAAATCCATTTATCCTTTGCTGAAATCGTCTTCATGGAGAGAGCGCGTCATTGTTGCTTAGCAACGCCAGACGCCTCAGGAGCGCTTCTGCCTGAGCGCTTTGGAAAGAAGGAGAAAGCGCGCCTAGCGTTTTCCATGCGTTTTTAGGCGCGATATGTGAATGGCCCCTTATTCATTCATTAAATTTTTTTGCTTGCATACACCTTCAAATATCCCGTGGAGAATCACAGAAAGTGACCAAATTAGGTTTTATTGTGAACTTTTTTTTTTTTTTTTAAATTCGAATATCATTTTTATTTATCGAATAATTAGAGCAGAACGAATATTCTAATGTTCGACTATCCGTGCACACCCCTATCAGAAAGCATGAAGCCTGTCTGTATCAAAAAGACTACAATGTGTTAATGGCCTTGTACTAAAGACTAAAGGAGACCAAACTAATAAAAATGATTCACACTCTTCAAAGTAACGTGGGGAAGGGGAAGTCACTTGACGTAGGTGTTGTGAGATGTGTGGCACCGCCCTGGAGGGGAGAAGTGGACATGAGGTGTATTTGAGTTAGAGAGGATGTGAGACAGAAGTTGGTCAGGGGGTCCTGACGCATCCTCATTAGGGTGGCTTCCTCAGGATATCCACAGAGGGCTGATTGAAGCATTAGGAAGGAGGAAGGGAAGGACAGGAGATGAAAAGAGAGAGAGAGAAATGCCTGTTGCATGCTGGGTGGAGAATGTGTTAAATTAACTGGAATCAGAGGCGGGGAGCAATGGCTCATCCAAAATCAAAAGCAGTTACTGTCAACGTGCTTAAGTACTGCAGAAGTGCCCAGCCACTCTCCCACACATTGTCTAATGTCCAATGGTGAAGCAAACATATCATTACTGAACACTGCTGCCTTATGCAAAGTGTCTATCTTGCTTTCTTTCCAGTTAGTGTTAAGATCATTACTGTTTAAATCTGGTAACAAGCTAGTAAGAAGCTTCTCAAATCTATGGTGTCCTACTGTATGTTACATGCAAATACTGTAGCTCAAGCTTCAACAAAGCTGCTCCTATTTAAGAAACATTTCATAAGGCAAACAATTAAGATGCCAAAACTGTATTTCACAGATCATTTTCTCCTTAAAACCTTCACAGCCCCAACATAACACAAATCCAAGAGATGGTTGAAATGAGGGTGACAGGCTGTTAATTGACTTTGAAATGAATTTAGATGAGAGAAACCACATATAAATGGGGTTTGCGCACACAGACCGAACTTCAATGACAGGCAGACAGAGTTATTCTCATTAAGAGAGATCTATGAGCTTGGCATGCACAATGGTTAACCTCAGAATGTAGTTCAGACCTTTAATTCACAACTCAGTAGCTGCCAGTTCTACAAATGCTGGTATCATCATTAGCATAAGATAGTCAATCTTAAACACTACCTCAAATGTAGCAATATATGCACTTAAAGCAAAAATGATCTTGCAACTTCAAAAATCTAGTTAATGACACAATAAAACCTTACTTTTATAGACAGAGTGCCCACCAAAATAACATTTCATTCACTAGCAAGTCCAAAAGGCTTGTAAAAGTTTAAAGTAAAATGACCCAGACCGTCTTATGGTCAGCTAAACTGAAACCATGTCTAACCATTTTTTCACACAATCAAGACATTTCTTATATTTATTTCAATGTGCTCTAAAATACTTAATTCTGATTGGTCAACTGTGGTGTATGTGAACTGTATATTTGACCATTTTCCATGGGAACCCATTTCTAACACAGCTGTGCTAGTTTTTTTCTGGCTTGACACTTAGTGATCCGTTTCATCAGTTAAATTTATATCAATATTTCAACTTTTTTATTTATTAAGTTGCTTTGTAATGAAAGATACTATCATCAAGTCATCACTGTTGGAAAATAAAACCCTTCAATAGAATTCAATAATGACTAGTCTACTGTATGTGATACCTATACATGTTTACTAAAAATGTCATTAACAAAAATGTGTTTGTATACAGTCAGGAATTCACTTGTGTTTGCTAAAAAAGTATAAACTAAGAAAGACACTGCAGTGCAAATGAAAATATCTCCTTTTGTTAACAATCAAAATAACTGAAGCTAAGACGGAATATAAATTCTCCAAACTATACCACTATAGATGAAGGCCACTAAAAAAAAGAGCTGTATAAAGCCAAAACATTGAGAATTTGTTTAAAGCTGCAAGGATCATAAACAATAGCTGCAGTTTGTTGTTGGGGGTTGGGTAAATCCAAGCTGAGAAACCTTCAGGTGCTACTTCTGCAACTTTTTCCACATAATTGCTTCACAGATGTTAAGTCTCGACCTGCTGCTTAGGCAGTGTGGTTTTAGTATCATCATGTGAGCATTCAAGTCAAACGAGGAGAAAGCACTGCAGGGCTATTTGTAAGAAAAGGAGTATACATGAGACATTCTACAGAAAGAAAAAAAAACATCATCTTACAATAACATCACAGGATAATATACGCCTGAGGGGGGAAGAAAGGCGTGCAACTTAAAAGACATTAATCATTAATGTGTGTCAGTGTTACAGTTTATCTCATCAAATTTAATAGAAACCATTATTTCTCATTAGGTAATCTCACTTTACTGGACATAAAAACAACACGCACACTTTTCAGATGCTTAATTAACACTGCAGCCATCAAGAGGAAAAGCCATTTTCACTGGAAATGGGTGTCAAACTATTCTCTCTTTCATCTGGGTGCTTAACAACAGGCACGTTAGGGATCTGACAAAGACTCAGGGAATAACTGTATGTAAATATCCACTTTAACCAGTTTCCCACACAAGAGCTGCAATTAAAGGTCCAGTTAAAACCAAAAAGGACAGAGAATCCATGACTAGGCCTTGAGGACATTACAATGTGACCATCACTATTTAAGCTGGTCTCAATGGAAACATGAACTGATTCATAAATTGTAACTTATAGGATCAGTGAAATGTGCAAATAATAGACAACGGAGACAGCCTTGAGAGAGAATACATATCAAGATCTTTTCCCAATCTAAATGCTATAGTGGCCAAGGAAATGTTTATATCCCGTAAAATACAGTTAAATCTCTTAGCTAACCAGTAGGTTACAGAGAAAACACGTGGTTTACTTAATAGAATACACACTAATATGGTTATATTGTTGCAATGCTCGTTTTGTGGCCTGATAGTTTTCGATGTTGCCATGCAAGACTACTTTGCGAACGATTTAAGTCAACTTACAAGTAACCAAAACCACTAATTTCGTTTCTAAAGAGTTACTTGAATAAAAATGGCTTTATAATTTGCAGGATAATGTACATCTAGTTGGTCATTAGCCTTCAAGTGAAACATTTAAACTTCTGTGTCGTGTCTTGAGTTACGTTGCGTATCTGACGCCGCACGTGCGCCGGGCTATAATTATAAACACTTCAGTTACATACCGTGTGATACAATTCCCTGGAGATTTCTAAACTTCTCACTGCCTCTCAACAGATCCAACCATACAACTTTAAGAGTCCTGAATTCACGGCGGACAGAAAGTTAGCTGAAGTTGTCCTGACGCTCCCTCATTCGCTTTAACATGCGCTTGGCATCAAAGCACAACCACAACACACAGTGTGTAAATTAAGCCCCTTGGGTTTAAGGACTTTTCTCAAGTTGCCTTCCTGTGACACCCCTCCCCCAACTCCGAGCTTACCAGCATCCCCATCACGTCCGACCAGAGCCGGGAGAAACTGTCCGATGATGCGCCGCTGACCGCCTGCGGCTCCTCGGGAGAAGACACTTGATCCTCCTCCATTGTCAAACACTAATGGATTTAAAGCCTCAGATTTCAATTTGATGAATGTTAATACCAAACCATAAAATACGTCCAGAAGTCTTTTAAATCTGAGTTAGTATTTCGCTATTCCGTGGTGCGTGTTCAAAAGTCAGTGCAAAGTATTCCGTTAAAGTACTTAAATACATATTCATCAAGTTTGCTGATATGTTTTCCATTTGATTCCAGCTGAGCGCACACTGTACAGAGAAACTTCAACTCAAGTATAGCCGGGCAGATTTCAGCGATTCACTTGGCACTTCGTCGGTTAAACCAACCCACACTTTAGGGAGTTATCTTTAGTGTACGACATAAAAAGACTTAATCATTGCAATATGTAAAAAACACAAAAACCCGTCCCTGTGAGACAAACAACTTTCTGAAGTCCCCACGACAGCAGAATCAGAAACAACACTGACGAAAACGCCCGAAGCGGATTTTTGCGCTTGAGTTCTCCATCTTCCCCCTCTCCAGAGCAATGGTTTACTCCGCCCAAACAACACACGGCTCTCGCGCTTCACTGCCACAAACGGGACAAACTGATCCTCACTAACTTCAAGTGATGACGACACACACAGAGACCTTTGGAAAAGGATATCTATCCTATCGCTTTTCCAGCAATACTTTCTTCTCGCTATAAACGGACACAAAGGAACAAAGCGACATTTTGCTCACAATGTATTCGAAAACAAAAGGCCATGAGAAAAGTATTTCAGAAGCATGACGTTATCAATTTTCTATTCATAACACTTCAAAGCACGCCTCTAAAAGTTTTACACACAGCAGTGTACTCAACCTTTTTGACTTGAAAACATGTTTTCCTTAACTCATACTGGTTGTCGTTTAGCATTATTAGTAATTGGGGAAAAAAGGGATGAAATATTTTAAACTAAGTTTTGAAAGATGTTTCAGATGAGCTAAAATGCTGTTATTGCAACAACAACAAACAAACTTTTAACATTCTTTCTAATATATGTAAGCTAAAGCTAAACAAAACTACAAAAAATATCCTTTCAAAGTTAATTTAGTAGGTAAAAAAGACAGTAATTTTGTCCTCATGTAACAATCTGTGACTTCATAATCTTTCAAGAAGCTCTTGTAATGTGGCATCTGACCATTTCGCATGTCCTGCAGGGAAGATTTAAAGGCACAGTGGTTTCACTTATCTAACTAACCTCTGAGCCCTTGTGTAATTTGAGCTGCAGTAAGCCAGACGACAGGAAAGATGAATAAATGTGCACGTTCAAAGCTGTGGATGCCTTGGATTTTTCTCCTGTCACCCCTGTCTATTTTAAAAAAAGTGGCTAAACATGCCTGTTCTTTTTCTCTCCTCTTTTTCCTTTCCTTCCCAGAGACACATTCTCTGAAACAGCAACAGCTGTCTAGTCTCGTGACAGATGCCAGAACAGCCTGGAAGAGAGACAGAGGCAAAGTGAGAGCGATTCCCTCTTGTTGTGTGTGAGAATTCCTCCATTAGTCATACAGGGGCAGAGAGAAACAATCCATATGTGCAGATCACACATGAACATCTGAGAAGCAGAGCATGTTTAATTTTCAATAATAAAAAAAACAATTAACTTTTAGTGGTTTACACAGTTCTTGTAAGCAACATCTACATTAGATTATACAAAATTAAAGATACCTCTTACATAAAGACAAATATACACACACACACTCAATAAAATCTGTGCATTTTATACATATGCACGCTCAATGAAATTCATACATATTGCAGGTAGAGGTAAAGAGGGAATGACTTTTCCAGACAGGCACTCTACTCTAAAACAGCTGCTAAACAGGCTTAGTGTTTATAGGCTAAACATAAAAAACACATGCTCAACTCTCTTTCAACCAACACACATTTACATGATCTTTAATGCTTACATACTCGTATACAGGTGCATCAACTTTTTAAAATTCCTCTGAGGTACAAGGTTTGATCTCATATTCTGGAACTGCTTTACCTGATGTCTGCTACTGTGTGTGATTAGCATAATGTTTGCTTAAAAAGTGGCTGTCAATCAATTTGGATCAGAGAGGACCAGGAAAAGGTCAAAGCATCAGGTCACTGTGTGTTTGTAAGGCAGTTCCCTGCTGTGTAAACAGAGTTTCTAACAGCACTGAATGGGAGAGCAAAGGTAATGCTCTTTTGTTGAGATGCCTTCCGGATTCAATCCAAAGCGTGTTGTTAAACTAAAGGGCCTGTAACCTACAGGGATTGCAAAACACTTCCACACAATACTTCAAGAAACACTTAACTCAACGGCAGACTGCAGGGGGCCAGTAGAGCATATAGATCTTAAGAAGGGAAAGTCAACACAGCTGCACCCGATTCACACCACCTATAAATATAACCAATATCAGATATGGGAAAGTGGTTCTATAGGCTAAAAACAAGTGTCTGTCATTGTCTGCAATGAGATCATAACAAACGGTCATTCCAGATGTACTGAGCCTGAACAGCACTGACCTTTAAAACAGGGATTATGCATGCAAAGCACGCAATTTTTATAACCAAACAATTATTGTATGCTGCAAAATAACTGATTATGTAACTTGAGACTACTGTGTGTTCTAACACCATCAACATTCAAAAGATGTTCAATATTTTCTGCACAGATATTTGGGAAATCATTTGTTTATCTTGTCCGTTCATCTCTCTCTCTGCACCTGTGGCGTGGATGGTGTTGTTGTTGTGTAAGACACACACAGTGGCTCTCTTGCAGCGCTGTGATTGGTATTCCAGTGATCCACATGCTCTGTGCCGGAACTACTGGGGCAAGTTTGGCCCGGCTCACTGGATCTGTTTATATGGAAAGTGCCAAAACGATGGCCACCTGCAGCATGCGGTTCTCTAGACAGCAAAACATTCACTGTTCTTCTATGATAAGTCAACTTAAGTTATGAAGTATGGATCTGTGCATTGAGCATAGAGCCCATGGCGATGCTGGATGTTTGGATCTACAGAAGCTAAAGATGAAAGAGACATATTCTTTAAAATAATCTGAAATAAAGATAATACCACAATAAGAAATTCAATTAAGTAATAAATACTTTTATTCAGAAAGGATGCATTACATTTATATATATATATATTTAAAAAAATGCAGTAAAAGCATTTTTAATGTTAAAAAAGAGAATTTCTGAAAAATCATCTGACACTGAAGAGTGTAGTAATGGCTACTAAAAGGTCAGCTATCACAGTAATAAATTACATTTTAAAATATATTAAAAACGATTATTTTAAATTATAATAATCTTTCACAGTATTACTGTTATGGCTGTATTTCTGATCAAACAAAGACAGCCTTGGTGACCATACAAATGTCCATTTAAAAACAAAAAAATATACTGCACCTTAATGTCTAAACAAAAGAGAAGAAAACAAATAGCCTATGGGATGAAAAAATGGGTTACCTTATCTGAATGCAATCTAGCCAGGTCATTTTTATGAGGGATATTTGGACGATAAAAACACTTGCAGACATGACTAAAAGCAATAAACAGAGTCAGGTACTATAGACATTTAATGACTTTCTGCAACAGGTTATGAGCCGTCACTTTAATTAAACTGAGACTTATGAGTGTGCATTCATAAGATTTAATTTATACTAAATAAACACTTTTAAAAGTTGTTTATATACAATCTTTACTGAAAATGGTGTAAACAATTATTAGGCATTCTGATTAAATCATTGTGGAGCAATAAGCACATTCTACAGATTCCAGTTATCATGTAAAGTGTTTCATCAATGACACACAGCACTGTCAGAGATCAGGAAAGTGTCATGCTACCTCAGGATCAGTCATAATACGGGTGACCTTTCAACAACAGTCAGTACTAACTTCAAACAGAATACTCTCACAAGTGGAGAAGTGTGTTTGTGTGTTTTCTGGTTCATGCTGGTAGTAGGAAGACTTCTCTCCAGTTGCTCTGAACAACATACAGCTTCAGAAAACAAATGTGCTATATTCTGTGTGAGAGATGCATGTTTGCTTCAGATTTCAAGGCAAGATGAATATATTCTGTCTACAGATGTTTATCCTGATCATGTCTACATGCTGATGTGGCAAAAACACAAAAGTAATCACCGTAACCAGAACTGCACTTCCTCCCCAGACATGAGGGATAAAGGTAAAGAAAGTTAAAAGAGGAAACCATTATAATATCATACACACACACACACACACACACATAAATGACCGCTATAATTGTTCATAAACTTGGTATGCCCCCTTAAGTCACTCAAGGTGTTTCAGAGAATTATTTTCCTAAAACTCTTGCATTTGTCATTCCATCTCTAAACTCTTTCAGTGTTCCAGGTACTGGAGGGTACTGAAATGCCGGGGTCATTTATCCCTGTTTTGCTCATGACTGAGTAAACAGCTATTAGCTGGAGTGTTTATTTCAGTTGCATTAGTCTGGCACACTGGAACTCAGCATTTCAGCCATCCATGTGCAATCGCATTCGTCTGGAGATTTGCTTATTTAATTGTGATATGATTGCTAACCGGTATGGTGTTAAGAAAAACACAATGAGACGTGAATCCTCATGTTAATTATACTGACAAAAAATTACGTGCTTTGTGAACATTCTGTGAACATCTGCAAATATATTTTATAACAGACTAGCAGAGGCTTTAATTCCATTCATCAAATGACATACGATTAATTTTTGATGGAATAACAAACCATATATCAAGTTTCTGATCTTTCAAAAGAGCAATGGCTTGCTGTCCACATGATGACACCATAACATTGCTATTTGCTATAAGAAACTTAGTCTCGGACAAATAAACTGTTTAATAAGCCTTCGTTTCCACAGAGAGCCCCCTGCTGGATGACAACACAACTGCAGGCTAAATGTGCAACTGTAGGATATTAGATCAGAATGATGATAACATTATTATGTCCTACTAATAGTTATGCTATGTTATTAATATATAATAACCGTTGTACTGCTAAATGTTTTTGTGGAATATTGGTATATTCACATTAATAAAAAGTAAAATAAAAAATACAAATAAAAAATACAGCATTAAACAAAAATAATTGTAAAAGTAAAACTCTTCACTGTCACTTGGTAATACATGAGGCCATGTATCAATTTAATGCATCCTTGATTTAAAAAAAGTATTTTGCATTCAGTTTAAACCTACAGCAATACTGGTAATGCTGCACTTGTCAACTATGTCAGTAAGAAGGAGATTAAAACATTAAAAAAAGTGTTTGATGCTGGTTATCCAGGGAATTCATCAGTGAGTTTTTTCCACAGGGTTTCCCACAGCTAGTCACTATGAGAACTGCACAGACCCACAGCAATTAATAAAAGCCTGACAGAATCTTTAACATCCTCATGAAAGACCCAGATGTGTGCAATCATCATGAGAAAAAACAGCTGCTCTCCACACATAAGACCTAGCATCATACAACACATTACACAAACATCATTTACAATGTTTGAACAGCTATTTTTTACCCACTGAGCTGTTTTTAAAGGAATACTCTGGGTTTGGTACAAGCTAGTAACAGCACTTGTAGAATAAAGGCCTGCTCACACCAAACACAAAGTTAACAAGTCCAGACAACAACTATAACAACAACATCACAGAAGAATGATATTTTGCGAATCATTCACTTGTAAGGGACAAGTAAGAATTGTTTTCTATTAATCACCACCATTATGCCACAAATCTTTGATTGAGCTGAATTCAATTTGAACACAGATTATTACTTTAAATCATTCAAAAAATGGGTCAAATGCACAATAAGTATGAGAGTCTGTCCAGAGCCTGCTATGTGGGGTTGCGCCACATCCTCCTGGAAAAGAGGCCAGTCCTCCAGATGCTGGGGTTTGTCTGACTCTGATTCCCACCCACAACAAACAGGCCTGTTGCCACAGCAACCAATCCACTGGAGAGGGAAGTTAAATTCAAGAAAAATGCTGTACTGATTTGGAGCTTTACACACAGCCAATCTGTCACACTGACAGGCTTATTAATATTCATAAACACACTGCTGCACAACATACAAACACAGTTTCAGTGGAACGCAGTTGACTTTCTGCACACAATAGAATAATGGAAAGATCAGGATAAGAGAACACAAAAAAACAAACACATTAATGGATGGATGTTTATGTTGGTAATGTAGATATGTTTTTGTGTTCTATCAGGGGCGGACTGGCCATCTGGACATTCTGGAGGAGTCTGACGACCGTCGGCCTGTGGCTGGTTCATCGTCAAAGAAAAAGTGTCAGATTAAGTGACATTGACGGCCGACAAATGGAGCACTAATGTAATCTATTTTTGCTTAAAAGAAACCGAAACTGACGCGAAAGGAGATGGGCTTGATGTGAAGACATGAAGATAAAGGTGATTGGGAGAAGCTAAAAGGAGGGAAAAAAGCGAACAGATACATAAGGTTACCTTTGCTTGCCTCGCTCACTATACACAGCATGAAGCATATAGCACTGTAGTAAAATCCCAGGACACCCTTCGTCCAAGCGTCCACTGCTATTTATCACTCCGCATTATCTGGCATTATTCCATTTATTCATAAAGAGACAGCAGCGATTCTACAACGGGTACATTTGAGAGCTACTAAGTTAGAAAATAAGTAAATGAAGTAGTCTACATGGTGATAAGTATGATCGACACACACACACACACACACACACACACACACACACACACACACACACACACACACACACACACACACACACACACACACACACAC
Source organism: Carassius carassius (assembly GCF_963082965.1). Classification (NCBI taxonomy): domain Eukaryota; kingdom Metazoa; phylum Chordata; class Actinopteri; order Cypriniformes; family Cyprinidae; genus Carassius; species Carassius carassius. The sequence continues at coordinate 10,958,212 of NC_081781.1, read as the reverse complement.
ACACAGAGATGAATACTCAAATTGAAGAATTCTGTAGTTTCATGTTTCTAGATTCTAGGTTTATGTTTATCATTGTCATATGTTTTTAATTCTGCTCTTTTTATGCAGATTTCAAGTATTTAAGTCCATACAATAATACATTTATTTCAATCCTCTGTTAAAAAAATATAGAAACCATCACATAATTTGTAATGGCTTTACTGGTTATGATGAAAATTGTTTTGGTTTTAATGGAAACTGTAATGGCGCCTGTTGGTCTCTACTGGTAATTGGTCACCTTCTATTCATGGCTTTTGTTAAAGCCTCTAAATCCTAATGTACTGTCACAAAACACACTACAGGAAATTATTTAATGGTTTGAATGGTTAAAAGTTAATTGTTTGTAATGTTGTTGATGTTATTTGTAGTGGATGGTTTCTATTGTTTTTGTCAGCAGGGTCACCATGAGTTTTGTTATGTTATTTGCCATAAATGTGATAGGATTGCTGTAATAATGTGACATAGTAGCGACTGTTTGTAGTTGTGGTGGGCCTTTTTGGGAGAAAATACAGGATCGTCTTTCACACCAAGTCCATCCGTTTTCTATAGGTGGATTTTAGTAGAATTTGAAGGCAGAAAGTAGACAATAGGAGTATTTTTGGCCTTCACAATCTCCTAAGAACCACAAGCTACCACTTAGAGAAACTACACAGTTGACCGTCATCTCTTAATCCTCCTTTTCTACAGAGAAAATGAAGAGAGGAAGAGGAAAAGGAGGAGGCGAGGTGGGGAGACACAGAATCAGCAGGCGAGAAATTGAGTTGACTACCTGCCAAAAGCAAGCAGAGGGGAGGAGGACACAGGCCTGAGGCGCTTGGCTCAGGTTTGTTAGCGTGTCTACAGTAGAGTGGGGGAGTGATGAGAGCTCGCTGTGGCCACTGGCCACTGACTGTCATAAAAACATGCCTGCTGCCGTCAGCGGTGATGCCGGGGATATAAACACTATGCCATGGGTACCTGTGTGTTTGAGTGTGGGTTGGACAGATCTTCTCTCGGCCTCAACCACAAGGGACAGACCACAGCTGATTTCTATGGAAACAGAAATAATATTTCAGCCATGGGTTTTGCACAATGAGTTCCACATTGAGGTTGATTACTCACTGACAAAGACTCAATGGGATGTGCTCTTTACCCTGAATTACATATAGTGCTATTTAAGTCTTTACATAAATTATTATAAAAAATTAAGCGTTATATATATATATATATATATATATATATATATATATATATATACATATACCACACACACACACACAATATGATAGAATGATAGATTTAATCCTGATTCAATCCCAGTATTTTCTTTTGAACATATTGCTTTCTGTTATTTTATCCTTCATTTTTTTCACTTCACTGGAATGATTAATTCAATCAAGTTCACAAGCGTAGTTTGCATTTGTAAGGAAACAGCTCCCCCTGGGGTCACGAAAGCAAACCCTAAGAGAAAGAAAACATGCACACACACACACACACAGAGTTTTTGAGAAAGTGGTATAGCGTCATTTTTTCCCATTTTTCACCAACAAAATCAACAGCTCTAAACACACAAATGTCTTTACCAGACTTACAATAAAATCTCTATGAGTTTACAGAACACAAGTTTTACTGTTTACAACCATCATTTATTAAAATAAAGTAAAACAAAACAGATACCACTCACATAAAACAAGTCATAGCTGTTATTTCTAATAACCTCACAGACAGATTAAACAGGGGTCCTTAGGTTTGTGGCTAGGGAACATGAACGCTCAAATATGGGCTTGCTGCATAAGTATTTGAGGTCAGACACTCAGAACTCAATCTCTCTCACACACATTTGCATTCGTCAAACTCACTGCCCTCAAGCAAGTAGGGATGGATCTTTTAAAAAACAGTCTTGAATTTAATATCTGATTGTATAGGCACTGTAAAAACCAGATAAATAAACATCTTTGACCACACATTCTACTTGAGGCGGCACAAGTAACTGTTACTGAATGTCAAACTATTTATTTAACAATGATGCCTTTAATCAAACTGCTGTAGCTGTCATTATATTAAATTGTTGCTTTGCAGTATTTTGTTTACTTGTGGTGACAAGCTGCCTCTCATATCTTAATACTCTTATCTCTGGCATTTTCCTCAATGAAAAGCCTAAAAAACTTAAATAAAAAGATGAAATAAAAGATCATAAGAGTTAAAGAAAATTATAACATTTGACAGTTTTCGGATTCATGTGCTCAGCTATCATGTACAGTTTGGGTTTGGAAAGATTTTTAATGTTTTAGGAAGTCTCTTTCTTCTCCCCAAGGCTGGATTTATTTGATCAAAAATACAACATACATAAAATATAGATACATAAAAACAATGATATTGTGAAATATCATTACAATTTAAAATAATTTTCTATTTTATTGTATTTTAAATTATTTTGCTTCACATGATTAATCAGAAATCATTCTAATACGCTAACCCCATCTTTTGAGCAGTAGTATAGGCGCTAAAAAGTTGCTGATACAACATCCAAAAATCCTTCTCGCCCAATGCACTTTTCCTGTTTGTGTGCTAGTTGGCATCCTCAGAAAGCTCCTGCTCTATTTACTCAGGCAGACACCCTCTGAGCGTTTGATAATGTCTGGGGGAGAGACAGAGATGGGCTGGGCTTTGATTGCTTCTGGCTGCCTTTGAAAGCATGCAGTGCAGAACAGTTCAAGAGATCACAATCAATTCCACAATAAATCATCTGAACAGCGCGCCAGCCAAGATCAACTCAAGACCTTCCTTATTAACTCAGTGCCAATGCTGATGTCAACTATGGATCAGTTATGTTAAAGGTGAAGTATATATTTTTTTCTATAATAAATTCTCACATCCCAGCTTAATATGCTGAGACAAATCAAGTAAGCCATTTGTAGGCTGATTTCTCATTAGAGATAGAATCATGAATAAACAGATGCATATCTATAAAGTTATCGTTTCAAAAAGGTACAAGGTGAACTAGATTTCATGACGTGTAAAGTGAACAGTAGCCGGGTGGTGAAAGTGAACGGTGTGTGTGTTTGGACTCCTGCTGCTATGGGCAAGAAAAGAGGAAAAACGAAAACAACTCTTTTAATGGGCTGTTTCAATCTCCATTCCCAAAACACCTATTCCCCCTCAGGTAGTCTTCCTCTATTAATATACTACTGCCAACAAACACACACACACACTGCAACCCACTTAACTCGCTGCTGGGGGTGGAGGATGAAAGGGAAAAGGAGTATCTAGGTACAGGTCTGCTGGCACTGATCAGGATGGGCTTGACTTTATGAGTCCCATTATCCAGGTTTTTAATGTAGGACTGATATTCATAAACACATCAAACTCAGCGGGAGCTTTCAGACACACAATTAGACCTGGCTCTTACAGCAGGCAGCAAAATAACAATCATTAGTCCACAGGGATGTAGATGCTGTGTCAACATCTCTGCAGCGACACGCGGGCCCACCTAAGAATATTGTGTGTGTGTGTGTGTGTGTATATATGGCGAAGCAAACAAAGTATCTCTGATTTTACTGGAAAAATCCACGCATTATCAAAACACTGCTCTGCTAGATTACTCAAAGTCTAAACCCCTTCAAATAAACGAACACTGGTTGTTATGTCTTCAAGGTCTAAGCAGAAAGAGCATCTTTCAACATTACTTTTATTTTGAGTCTCTCTGGCATAACTAAAAAGAGTGGTGTGAGCTCATAGTATTACGAATGTTAGGGATGTAACGATATCAAAATCATACAATACGATAGTATCTTGATATGAAGTTTTGTACATTTTAAAGTTCAATTATTATGTCTAATGTACTTTAAAATTTCAAAATTAAGAGCTCCAACCCATGTTCTTAACTAAGAAAACTTAAGTCAGAAAAATCACGAGTTGCTCGTCTTAAAGAGCACGCTTTGCTATCGCGATACCAAGATATTGATAATACCGTTACATCCCTTCTTATATATTTTGTTGCAGTGTTTCCTGTTTTGCTTATTTTGAACGGCAACAGTGTCCTTACAAAAACTATCATAAAGTCCATCTGATGTAGTCTGAAACACAAGCAAATGACTCTTATGCCTAGGTTCTTTTAATGAATCATCAGTATAACTCAAGTATTCAGGAGGTATCAGTATGACAAATCCTTTTCTGAATGAACTCACTGAACGTGTCTGAGTGGTTTTCTGACTCACATGCAAGATGGAGACAATTTATCATTATTTGAAGTGATGACCATCTTGAAAATTACATTTCGTTTACTTAAGGCTTACAAAACATAAATCAGTATAATTACAGACCAACTGTTTGTGAAAACATGTAGTCAAAAATAAACATCTGCAACCTTTTTGTAATAATTGCATCTGTCTATTTGTATGTTTGTCTATTTCCTGTAATATAGTATATTAAACATTACAGACAGACAGTTAGACAGACAGATAGAAGCAGGCATGCAGGGCGGTCTCTGTTTGCATCACTGAGATTCAGCATGGACCATTTAGAAAGCGAACCAGACCAAACCAAACCAGATATAAACCAGACACACCTGCGATGTGCACATACTCACAAACACATTTGCAAACACAGAGTGTGGAAAAGAATTAAATAAGTCCAAAAACGTTTTTAAAGCATTTAGACTATCAAAAATATGCAGACAAATGGCCTATTCTTACATCTTTCTATATCTTGGAGCACCAGTTATGTTATATTAAAAAAAACACTCATTAAATTGCAACTGCTGAACTGACACTGCATGCTGTGTCCTCCATTGTACTTTTATCACGAAATCTGTTGAAATATGATGTGTGATAACCTGACACAACATATTATATTCTGTCTACTCCCATGGTTTGTGCATGATGAAGGGAAGTGTATGTGTGTGTTGAGGTACTGGTACAGGCCTGTGTGCTTTACTGCCACTACATGACACTGCTGTGGGATGAGCTCATTACTGAACGACATTTCTGTTAGTGAACAAAACAAAAGCCAGTCCTGTCTCTCATTCTACACACATGCTCATTCATATGGGCAGCATCAGAGCATTAGTGTGTGTGTGTGTGTGTGTGTGTGTGTGTGTGTGTGTGCAGTGAATGCTGTCAGTGTGGCAGCAGGAGAATAGGAGCTTCACACTTCATTGTCTTAATGCGCACATACAAGAGACATGCCTATACAGCTCTCATGCAACCTGTCTGCGATGGGATTGTATATTAGCTCATGAATATTGCAACACCATTTGGTAAAAACAACACATCAGATATTTTATGTATGCACATTTGCATGAAGTCACACATCCACACCCTTACATGCACAATTTCATGGCTCTGTGGTGTGCCATTGCTACAGAACAGAAACACCCATGTACATCACTGATGTGGAATGAGGTGATATGATTGGCTTACAGTCCAATGACACACTCCAGAAGATACTCTCACTGTAATATGGTGCAAATGACAAAGTCACTAATATGCCACCAAGGAGTCCCAGCAACACAGACACACACTACGACATTTATAAACTAGTGTGGTTCACTGCTGTTTCAGTTTCTGTAAAGCTTGAGTTGGGATGAGGTCACCACACATCTGGAGTATGACACAGTTTTGAAACCCCATTCAGCAAACTAAAGCTTCTCTCTCTCCCACTGAACACTCAAGAAACTCAAACTCTTTCTCTCTCTTTGGTGCTCAAGACATTTCTTATCAGTGTCGATTGTTGTTGTGCTGCTTAATATTTTTGGGAAAACCATGATAAAAATGTGAAAACCCCAGAAATAAAGTAATCATTAATCATAAATGCCTTTACAGTAATTTTTTGATTAATTCGATCAATAAAGTATTGCATTTGCATGTTTACGTTCTTTAATGTTGATTAATGGTAAAATCACATACAGATAAACAAATAAAGTATTAAATTTTTTGTGCTTTATTTTAATTTGTATTTTTTTTTTGTATTAGCTTTTTATTAAACGCACAAACCCACGTTTGGGAAATGATGTATTGTTATGTGCACTTTAATGACCAATGAGAGAACAACAGTATACATGATAGGGTTGTGCCGATAGACGATAGTATCGTGTATCGACGATAGTCAGAGATATCGACATAAGCAGATTTCTCTGTCGATAATCAAGACGATATTAGGCTCATTTTCCTATTAATGTATTAGATTATAATAATAATAATAACTATTATTTTTATTAGGCTGCTTATTAAAATAAAACTGCCCAGCTATTTCATTTCAGCATCGCATTTCACACACACACACACACACAGCGCGTGCGAGCACAGGAGGATTAGAGCCTGTAGTCACTGAAACTGTCCGCCTTGACTCTGATAACTCGTTAAATCCATGAAATGAAAGAGATAGAAAACGAGGAGTTGGTGTCCCACACATTTAATGGCTGCTACACGACAACACGCTCTTCTCATACATGACAGATTAACTCTTTCTTGGCATTACAAATAAAGTAAAGACAAAATATTAACAAGGCGGCAGAGCGAACTTATCATCCATAGTGGTTCTCACGTAGACGTGGTTAGTCCATAGTGGTTCTCACGTGAGAACCACTATGGATGATAAGTTTGCTCTGCAGCCTTGTTATTATTTTCATGCACACCGCACTATAATGTGATGCATGCAAAATACAGAGTTTTGGCCGTTACTAAGTCACCATCCACAAACAGACGTACATCGTCTGCAGATATAAGGTGTTTCATTGCACTTTAACAAGTAATCTGAACGGCCTATATATGTGCACTATTTTAAATGAGCCCTCACTGAGTTTAATGCCACAGTTATGTTAGAATGCATCTCATTCTTGTTTCTGTGACGGTGCGTCAGACTCGTCATGAGGCGCGTGGTCCGGAGCGCTGTATGACTGATGCATCAGTTCAATTCAACTTTACTCCAAATATATGAACTTACCTGTTTTAAATACTTTATATTTAACTTGTTCGTTTATGCCCAATATTAGTGTTAAACTGTTGGACTTTAAATGAAATATATTATTGATTTTCACCGTTGACTGATTATGCAGAACATTTAGACTGATAACTTCCGCACACAGATGTGGCAAATTGTCACAGGACGCACGATATGACAGTTGTGTCCGACTATATATATGAACGTAGCTGTTTTAAATACAGTATTTTTATATTTAACATTAGTTTATCAGTATGTTTTAAAGTATATTTTTTCAATAATTGGTGATTCCATAGGCTCTCTCACGCACCTGCACGGTTTAAAACACAAGAACAAAGAGTCTCTCTCTTGCTCCACCCATGCACGATAAGATCGTGTATCGTCGATCTCACGGGCTGACGATATGACGATTTGAAAAATGACCATATCGCCCAACACTAATACATGACAAGTCCCAGTGCAGTGCAGTACACGTAGCTAGGTTTTTTTTAAATAGAATAAAAAAAGAATAGAAAAGGTAAGTGCTAGTATTAGTTGGCCCAGTGCTGGTGAAAAAGATGTGTCTAAAACTGTCTGCATTTTTATAAAAAATAATAATAATAATAATAAAAATAAATAAAATAATATATTTAATTTTTTTATTTTATTTTTTTCCACATATGAGGACATCCTCAAAAGGAGGTTTTGAGGATGTTTAAGTAGGTACACACACACACACACACACACTTCCATCAAAAATAGCAACCCTAAAATGATCCATAAATATGGTCTGCTGTGTGTGTGTGTGTGTGTGTCATACTGTGGTGTGTGTCATGTCTACAGCAGAGGAGGATCGGAGGCTTGATTATATGCTGTCCGCAACGCACTCCTGTATTATTGGAAATGACATCATCAGGCTGATGTTTGGGTTAAAACACAATATCTACAATGTATAATTTCCGACTAAAGCTATGAAAATAACTACAGCAATGTAGGAAAATCACATGGGCCGGGGCGCCCATGAAAGAGTCACCAAGAGTTACCAAGAGTGGCTGTTAGCAGGTTGCTATGTGGTTGCTAGGGTGTTCTGGGCAGTTGCTATGTGGTTTCTTGCCCAAGAAGAATGCAGAGTGCAGCCCCAAAATATTTTTGGGTCTATAAAAAAAGCTCAGCACCCTTTTTAAAGATATTTGGTGGAGCTGTTGTTGAGAAAAATGCAAGTCAAATGATTTAGAAAAGTAATAGCACACCTCTCCTCAACAAGCCACAAGATTTGAGGTATCTTATGTCAGAAACATTGTGGGATGAGTTACGCACCGAAAATTGCAATACTTGGGATTAGAGGTTTGTTCAAATCCCTAACCATAAGTATAGGAAATAATCATAGTGATGCTTGCTTTAGCAAAGCCCACTAATAAACATTCATGCACATGACTCTGGCAGAGGACAGGCTGTCTGTGTACATTACTACAGATTTGAAGACACAAATACAGGTAATCAGTAACGCAAACACAGATATACTTCTCCCTCAGGTCATGTGCACAATAAATCCCTACATATTCAAAAGAGGAGACTTCACAATGAACCATAGCTGAGAGCAGCCGGCGAGCAGGTACCGGCTACAATTGTCATGGCAACACCGCTCTGATCAGGATGGGATGCCAGCTATGGTGATTTCACTGATGAAACTACCAGCGGTTGAGGCAAATCACTGTAATTCTCTCTTTCTAACTTCTTGTAGTTTGTGGAGTATATCTAACTTCTCCAAACTTCCTCTCTCCCTCCCTAAGTCTATCCTTTCTATTTTCATTCTGAATTGATCCAGATGCTGTTGGACGTATTCCAGACAGGAAGTCAAACACAAGGGGCTTTGTATATGTGTTTGTGTGTGGGTGTGTGTGTGTGTGGCTGAATGCTTATGGTAAAATTTCATTTGTCAGTGCAAGAGTTGTCGTCACAGCACAAACATAACTCATTGTCTAACTTCCTTTCCTGTTAGAATCCAAACTGTTGGGTTATCATGTGCGGCTATACAGGAGTGTGTCTCACAACTTCATTGTGTCCATTCTTGTTCTTGCAACAGTGCAAAACCAAATTCATATTTGTAAGGGTGCTTGCTTGTGTAGCCAGCGAAACTGTGTATCATTTTGGGCCCAGTTGGAGATCCATTTGAATGGATTTTGTAGCTTCTAATGAAATTAGATCAACATATGAAATAAGACTGTCTAACAAACATTTCAGTTCATATACATTTTTTTAAAATGGTTTTGAAAGAAGTCTCTTATGCTGACCAAGGCTGCATTTATTTGATCAAAAATACAGTAAAAATGGTGACATTGTGAACATATATATAACAAATATATAAATAACAGTTATTTTATTATACTGTAAAATATTATTTATTCCTTTGATGGTAAAGCTGAATTTTCAGCATCCATTACTCCAGTCACATGATCCTTCAGGAATCAATTTAATATGCTGATTTGGTACTCAAGAAACATTCTATTATCAATACCCAAGTTTCCATCCAGTTTTTGTGCCGTGCCAACTGGCCTTTTACTGATAAAATGGTGTGCGTGATGACGTCATCTAAAAAAAAAAAAAATTGTCGAATAGGTTTTGGTGCATCGCAAATGAAAAAATATGGCCCATGAGCTGTTTCCATACATAATTTCACCTATATTGCGTAAATTATATAGGCTAGTAGCCTGTTTTATTATTATATTGTATAGGCCTACATTAAATTATTTACTCATTAAAGTGTCATGAGTTTGTTTGTTTTTTTATACTTTGTTATATACTATTTAGATACTTGATCAACAAGCAATAACAATTAACAGGAGCAGTTGTATTAATATTATTTTTATGATGAACTTTTATTAGGAAATAGGAATGTTCATTTTGGTTATTTCCGCTATAGCCTAACTGACAACCGACGGTCGTTAAGCCATTATTAACAATTAACTGACAAGATTATGTTAAATTACCATTAAATTAAAAATACCTAAATTTGTTTTCCAGGGATTCATTTTATACAAGCAAAAAGCAGCATAAACAACAGAACGTGAGGATTCACATAGTCATGTCAAGCACCTGCAGCACTTTTGTGAACAGAGAAAAACATTAAAAAGCTAGAAAATAAATAAATAGGTTTATATGTGAAATATATTTTTCTAAATAATTAATAAGAATTAACAAAACGAAAAAAAAAAACAGTGTAACAATTAGCAGCCAATATGCAGAATTTTATTTTATTTTGTTACCTTTATTTTACAAAAGCACAATGTTTTGTTTTTATTGTGAATTTACACAAAAAAATAAATAAAATGAAAAATAAATATTTAGAATAGTTTTGAATAATGTCTTAATCTTATATGACTTCAAATGAAGGAGTAGACTATTGTAAGTTATTTCCAATTTTATAAGTGAAAAAAAAAAATCAACTGATTGTGCTGGTGCCTCCCCCAAGCAGTGAAGCATTATTAACTCGACAACGCAGCCTGTTCATTGTCATAATAAAATACAGTCAGCCAAAAAAAAAAAAAAAACATGCTACTTTATTTCCCTTCATTTAAGAACAAATCCTTTAAATTTAATGGTAGAACAGTACTCAGAACAAAACAAGAATAAAAATATAAGAAGCTACGAACAAATTAATTTAAAATGTTGTACTTATCGTTCCAATATCTACATAAAACAAGATCTTCAATGAACAAAATGAATACATTTTAACTTGCAATGTACTAAAGGAACATCAAATAAAGATATATATGTTTGAGAAGCAACTCGTCAATTTAATAATATGAATATGATTTAATGCGCTTTTGAACTACAGGGTAATGGTGCTTTAACATGAGCAACACAAACACATACGCTGCCTATATGCTAATTCTGTCATGTGACAACATTTGTTTGCATTAAAGGCCCTTTTCTCGACAAAAAGTGTTTCCAAACAAATTATTGCGACATTTGAAGTATTGATATAGAATTTATGCGATAAAGTTAAATGGAAAAGGTTTTTGTCAACACATGAGAAATTTTATAGATAAATGGCATTTCTATGTTCCATTCCAAAATGTTGAAGCAATAAATATTTTTTCACAAAAAAATAAATCACTGGATGGAAACCTGGCTAATGTTGACAGCTGTGCTGGTTTACATTTTTGTTTAACACCGGAGTCCATGTTAGATCTATATTAGATTTATTACACATATCAATTTAAAGCAAATTAAGAAAAATAATAAAACATAAGGACTCCAAACTTGATTTTCAAACTTGAATTTTACACAGCTGTCTAAAATAATGTTTGCAAAGGTGTTGAATACCATAACTATTGAGCACCACATTTTGGAATGGTTAAAATAATGATCCTGCTTAAATACAAGTATCAAATAAAAATATTTGGACTTTTCCCTCCCTTTCAAAAAACAAAGGAGCACATTGACAATTCACTTAAAATGGAAGTCCATGGGATAGTTGTTGTACATTTGGCCCATAGACTTCCACTGTAAGCATGTAACTGGCAGCATTACTTTTTTGATTTTGTCATTTATTTTTAGGTTTTTAACTGAAGGATAAGAACAGAAATTGAAATTCGTCAACATGCCAAAGATATTGTTTAAAGAGCTCAATTTGTATTAAACTTTGTATATTCCTTTAAGAGCAGCCACAGGCTAATGACAGAGAGAGAGATCACTTCATCATTAAACGGCATATTTTGCTGCACTCAATACAATATCCACTTAGACAAAATGCTAACATACTGAAATACATTGTATGACACACAAGTGTAAAACTCTCAAACTTTCTATGACACTCTACCATTTCCCAAACTATGAATGTTAGCAACCTTTTATTATATTTGCCAGAGTGCTACAACTCTACTTGAAACTCTTTCTATTCAAACATTAATATTCAACACAATTACTGGCTGTTAAAGTTTCCACCGGAGTTTAAGAAGGACTCACCGCTAAAACAGAGATCGGTGCTGTAATGTCACTCAGAATAGACAGGTCTCCCTCCTTCTTTCTTTGTCTTTATTTCTTTTTCTGTTCTATTGCTCTCTCTAAACCTCCCCCCTCTTTTCCAAGTTCCCTCCTCCCTCAGTACAGCTTCCTCCATGCCTGCCCTCTCTCTCTCTCAAGAGGGGAAACAGAAAAATGCATGGCAGCAAAGGAGAGCTGGAATCAGGGTAACCATACATAAACCCCCACAGGATCATCTTCTCAGGTTATAAACATCAACATGTTACACACAACAAAGTTCTCAGCAGCAATGCGTCTTAAATTGACAATAAATATGAACACACACACACACACACACACACACACACACACACACACACACACATCCATACAGACCACAGCCGTGGTCCCAATGGAGAGAGTGCAGCAGTGAAACATCTCTTGCTGAAGTGGAGAGTAACTGGGTTCAGTTGGACTCTGTGCTGATTGGCTCCAGTGGGATGACTGGCGTTTCCTGTTACTGTTAACCACTGCCAGCATCCTCCCTCAAACTTTAGAACACAGCCCAAAGGCAAACACACGCACACATGCACACACATCTTTCTTTTTCTTTTTCACTGAAGAAATCTCATGTATACATGACCCACATACAGAGAAGGGGAAGAGTGAAGGAAAGTATGATATTTCATGCAGGAAAACCAGTTGCTGGAGTGAGTCAGAGTACAGTTTATTCAATAAAAAGATGTGAAATAAATAAATAAATAAATAAAAAAGGGGAAAACAAGCTTTTTCATTCCTCATAATTAGCAGTAAGGCAAGCATAACTATTACTATTGCTCGTACTGTTAATCCCCAGATGGAAGAATGGGGATTTTTCAAAATGTCTAAGTGTAAGTATTTGATAAATCATTTAGTTAACTATTATGTGTGTGCATGTCTATCAGAGGTGGGTAGAGTACCCAAAAACTGTACTCAAGTAAAAGTAAAAGTACTTCTAGAAATATTTACTCAAGTAAAAGTACTAGTCTGAATAGTTACTTGAGTAAGAGTAAAAGAGTATCGGATAAAAAATCTACTCAAGTAGTTAGTTACTAGTTACTTTGGGTCATATATACTGAGCCTATTTTTATTTAGATAGATAGATAAAATGTATGTAATGTATGTGTGCGTGTATAAATATATATATTTCATCAGCCTTTACTCCAGTCTTCAATGTTGATTTACTATCAATGATGTTCTTTTTATCTTTCTATACATCAAATAATCCTAAACATAATGTCACAGGTTTTCCAAAAAAATATTAAGCAGCAAAACCGTTTCCAGCACTGGTAATAAATCAATATATTAGAATCATATTTTGAAGGATCATAACTCTGAAAACTGGAGTAACATCTGATGAAAAAACGGATTTGCATCACAAAATAAATTATATTTTAAAGTATGTATTATATACAGTATGTATAAATAACCTCTGACACGGAGAAGAGAGAAAACTCCTCACATGAACACTAAGTTACCGAACATCTGAACATAACGAACCAAATGCACATTGACGGATCTTCTTCTGTCTGCATGCATGGGTATATTTCTGCAAGCGTAAATATTGTGGAAATATCATAATTAATTGTGTCTAGGCATATGGAGGTCATCATGTGACACACAGCAGCCACAACAGCATATTGGCAAATTATTATTAAGCATTATTTATTTATTTTATTCATTTTTATTAGAAACATTCCCAGACACATGAACTATATAATGAAATATCTCGATTCTCACATTTTATAGAATGTTAATAATGATAATATGCGATGGTCAAAGTAGCCTAATTATGTAATTTATTATAAAACCCTGTCTGTTTACTTAAGTAACAGATATAGGTGTCATGCCATAACATATTTTTAATACGACTGATTTTATATTAAATGTGAATTTAACATTGAAAGTTAATGTGATATAAAAATTGCTAATAATCTTTCATTGTTTAGAAAGAGAGCAAGTAACATTTACATTATTAAAGATCATTTTCACTGACAGTCTAGGGTTCAATCACTCTCAGAAATTCCCATTAAATCATTGAAACTGTTAACACTGTGAAATCAATGTCTTAATTATAGATTCGTACACACATCTGCACTCTGTTGTTCCTGCGAGAGAATTCGCCAGAAAGAGGTATTCAGTCAGTGAGCGAGTGAAGGAAGCACCGGCATTTTAACGATGACTCATCTGAATGCCTCTGATTGGCCATTGCATTCAAAAGCTCAACATAATCTTGTGTGATTGGTTATAATGCGCAGTGCTGTAAAAACGCATCTATCTCTGGCTCAGCGCCAGCAAGCGATCCCAGATCAGAATTTAGAGCTGATGATATGACGCACTGAAAGTTCTCACGCCGGTGTGATTGTATTAAAATTAATAAAATCTTAATCGGCTATTTTTTGTCTTTTGGAAGCTGCATTCAACTTGACTCCCCTCTGTTATAAGCCACACACGTACAACAAACTAATGTCACAGTGGTATCGTGTACTGTAATCGAATGTAGCCCAAGTTATTACCTGTTAAACAGTAGACAGCACACGCGGTGTTCATGTAATAAGGATCTCCATCGCAAGCAAACAATAGCTTTTGCAGATTTGCTTTCAATTCAGTGCAGTTCCAGCCACGTTTTCAACGCTGCTGATGTTCTTAAACGTTAAAACTCTGAGTGAACCGCTTCAGATGCTCAGCGCGTGCGGCAGGAAAATGAACGATTCATTCAAACTGATTCATGAACCAATTCACTCGTTTGCCAATTGGTTTGATCAAGCCTTTGAACAGAATTGACTCAAAAGAATGAATCATTCGCGAATGGGCATCGCTCATCGCCCAGAGAAAAGTAGACGGCGCGTTTGGAATAAACTGAAGCAGTTATAACATTTATTCCATTAAGATAAAGTAACGAGAGGAGCGTCGCCCACAGTAACGAAGTAAAAGTACAGATTTTTCCCAAAAATTGACTCAAGTAAAAGTACCCATCTTTAAATATACTGCAAAAAGTATTAGTTACCCCAAAAAATTACTCAAGTAAACGTAACGAAGTAAATGTAACTCGTTACTGTGACGCTAACAATGGAGGACAGGAGGCAGATGCAAGTAAAGGTAGTTTATTGACAGGAGTAGTGATGGATGAATGCTGGTGAGTGACGCAGGAACCACGATGGCAGCACAGACAGGTGGGTAGGTGATTTGAGTGCGTTGGTAGCGATGGCGGTGGTGGTAGATCGGTGATCGGCGGTGATAATCCGTGTGTGACTGTGAATATCCAATGAAGACCGAAACAGGAACTGAGCAAGGACAGGAACACAGGAGCACGAACAGACATTGACACAAGGACTTCAAACAACGATCTGACAAACAGGAGACGAAAGACAGGGCGTTAAATAGGCGGTTGGAATGAGATGCACCTGCCGCTGATCAGGCGATCAGTGGCAACACCCACATGAACCAATCAACATGACATAACATGACTACAGCTGGAGACGGTGCATTCACGAACCGTGACAGTACCCCTCCTCCTAAGGACGCCTCCTGGCGTCCCCAGAATCTCTTACCTGTCGATTGTAATCATCGATAAGGGAGTGATCCAGGATGTCCCTAGCAGGTACCCAACTTCTCTCCTCCGGACCGTAACCCTCCCAGTCCACCAAGTACTGAAATCCGCGTCCCCTCCTTCTAGAGTCCAGAATACGATTTACCAAATAGGTGGTCTCCCCATCTACGAGACGCGGCGGGGGAGGGACCGGGGTAGGCGGATTAATGGGAGAATGAAATACGGGCTTAATTTTGGACACATGAAAGGCGGGATGAATTCTCCTGTACGTAGGAGGGAGTTTAAGGCGGACTGCCACCGGACTAATGATTTTGGTGACAGTAAACGGGCCAATAAATTTGGGAGCCAATTTATTAGATACGGACCGGAGAGGAATATTCTTGGTTGAAAGCCACACCTTTTGACCCACGACGTATACGGGAGGCCTAGACCGGTGGCGATCGGCCTTGGCCTTGGTGCGCGCCCCCACTTGGAGTAGAGTCTCACGGGCTCTGGTCCAAGTGCGGTGGCACCTCTGGACGAAGGCGTGAGCGGAGGGGACCGCAACTTCGGATTCCATACTGGGAAAAATAGGTGGCTGGTAACCTACACTACACTCAAAAGGAGATAGGCCCGTAGCTGATACTGGTAAGGTATTGTGGGCGTACTCCACCATAGACAATTGTTGGCTCCAGGAGGAAGGATTCTTGGAGACCAAACATCGCAACACCCTTTCCAAATCTTGGTTGGCTCTCTCGGTTTGACCATTGCTCTGGGGGTGAAACCCTGAGGACAGACTTACAGTCGCTCCCAGTAGTCTACAGAATTCTTGCCAAAACTTAGCCACAAATTGGGGTCCCCTGTCGGAAACCACGTCTATCGGGAGGCCATGTAAACGAAAGACGTGGTCTACGACGGTCAACGCTGTCTCCTTGGCTGAGGGTAATTTGGGCAAGGGAATAAAGTGGGCCGCCTTCGAGAACCGGTCCACCACGGTTAAAACTACCGTGTTGCCCTGGGAGGGCGGTAATAAAATCTAGAGCGATGTGGGACCAGGGTCTCGAAGGAACCGGCAGCGGTTGGAGTAACCCATCAGGGGGCCGATTGGAAGTCTTACCAGTGGCACAAACCGAGCAAGCCAAAACAAAACTGTGAATGTCGCGAGCCATAAGTGGCCACCAGAATCGTTGCTTGACTAAAAATCTAGTACGGTTAACCCCTGGATGGCAAGCTACATTCGAGCAATGTCCCCACTGGATAACGTTGGACCTTAATCCCTCCGGCACAAATAAACGGTTCGGTGGGCACCCGGGCGGAGGCGTTACCCCTTCTAAGGCCGTTCTGACCTTCGATTCGATCTCCCATGTGAGAGTGGAGACCACTAATGTCTCAGGAAAAAAACACTCGGGAGTGGACGGGCGTTCGGAATGGTCAAAAATATGCGACAAAGAATCGGGTTTGATATTTTTGGAACCCGGGCGGTACGAGATAGTAAAGTCAAAACGTCCGAAAAAAAGTGCCCACCGAGCCTGCCTGGAGTTCAACCTCTTGGCGGTGCTAATGTACTCTAAATTCTTGTGGTCAGTCCATACTATAAAAGGAACCCCCGATCCCTCTAACCAGTGTCGCCATTCCTCCAATGCCATCTTAACTGCCAACAATTCTCGGTTACCAATATCATAATTTCGTTCTGCCGGAGATAAACGATATGAAAAATACGCGCAAGGGTGGACCTTGTCGTCTAAGGGAGAACGTTGAGATAACACCGCTCCTACCCCCACCTCTGATGCGTCGACCTCCACCACGAACTGACGTGTAGGGTCAGGGGTAATCAGAATAGGGGCTGATATGAAACGGCTCTTCAGTTTGGCAAACACAGCCTCAGCTGTGTCCGACCACCTGAACGCAGTCTTGGCGGAGGTCAAGGCGGTCAGAGGTGCAGCTAGTTGGCTGAAGTTGCGAATAAAACGCCGGTAGAAGTTAGCGAACCCCAGAAACCTCTGTAGGGCCTTACGGGAATCTGGGCTTGGCCATTCTACCACAGCTTTAACCTTCTCGGGATCCATGCGTATTCCTTCAGTCGACACGATATACCCCAAAAATGGAATTGACTGTGCATGAAATTCGCATTTCTCCGCCTTGACAAAAAGCCCATTCTCTAGCAACCTCTGAAGCACTCGTTGGACGTGCTGCACATGTTCCTGGAGAGAAGAAGAAAAAATCAATATGTCGTCCAGGTAGACATAAATGAACTGATCGATCATATCTCGCAGCACGTCGTTGACGAGTGCCTGGAAGACCTCTGGGGAGTTGGAGAGCCCAAAGGGCATAACCAAGTATTCAAAGTGCCCTCTGGGGGTGTTAAAAGCGGTCTTCCATTCATCCCCCTCCCTGATCCGAACCAAATGATACGCATTGCGTAAGTCCAGTTTTGTGAAAATTGACGCTCCCTGCAACCTCTCGAAGGCCGAAGACATCAACGGCAAAGGATAAGTATTCTTTACCGTGATGTTGTTCAGTCCCCGGTAATCAATACAAGGTCGCAGAAGATCCGTCCTTCTTTCCCACAAAAAAGAACCCCGCCCCCGCAGGAGAAGAGGAAGGGCGGATGAATTTAGAAGCTAGAGAATCAGAAATATATTTCTCCATAGCCTCCCTCTCTGGAACAGAAAGTGAATAGAGTTTGCCCTTAGGCGGAGACTTACCTGATAGTAAATCTATGGCACAGTCGTAAGGTCGATGCGGAGGAAGAGAAGCAGCCCGAGACTTACTGAACACTTCCTTCAGATGGAGGTACTCAGCGGGCACGTTAGACAAATCCACCGCCTCCTCCTGCAACACAGACACAGACACAGACGGACAGGCAGACACTAGACAAGACTCATGACACCTTTTACACCAAGACAAAACGGAGTTAGAGAGCCAGTCAATACTAGGGTTGTGGAGGAGGAGCCAAGGGTGTCCGAGGACAATGGGTGCCAGGGGAGAGTCAAGGATGTGAAAAGAGATGGTTTCGGAGTGATTGCCAGAGGTGATGAGTGTAATGTCTTCCGTGATGTATGATATGGTGGGAAGTTGCTGACCAGTGAGGGCGTGAACCGTGATGTGGTGCGGAAGAGGTCTGAGGGTAATGTGGAGCTTGTGGGCTAATGTGCTGTCCATGAAGTTCCCTTCTGCCCCGGAATCCAGTAGTGCCTGACAGTGATGTGTCTGTGCTGACCACCGCAGCCATACCGGGAGGAGCGTAGAAGATGATGGTGATGATGATGATGATGATGAGGTCTTCTCGGCGGAGATCCCACCCGATAGTAGCCTCATACGTACTACCGGGCCTGGCCCTTTTACCGGACAGGCGTGGGCTTGATGTCCGGCTCCCCCGCAGTAAAGGCAAAGGCCCAGGGACCTCCGCCTCTCCTTCTCCTCCCGGGAAAGCCGAGCTCGCCCTATCTGCATGGGCTCGTGATCGTAGACGGGGCTGGCCACGTCCCCGCCGCTGAACCGCACGTCTGCCGGTCCCCCGGATGGGGTGTTGAGTAGCCCCCTCCTCTCCATCCGTGCCAGACGTGCATCGACCCGAAGGGCCAGCTCAATCAGTCCATTAAACGACGGGGGAAGGTCCAGGGCGTAGATCTCCCTTTGGACGCGGTCAGCCAGCCCATGCAGGAACATGTCCCACTGCGCCTCCTCGTTCCAATGGCACTCCGCCGCCAGGGTCCGGAACTCGATGGAATAGTCCGAGACGGATCTCTCGTGCTGGCGTAACTCCGTCAGCCTCCTGGCCGCCTCCCGTCCTGCGGCGGCCCGATCAAAGACCCGTCTCATCTCGGCGGAGAGCGCCCGGAACGAGGCACAGCATGGGTCCTGGTTCTCCCACACCGCTGTTCCCCACAATGCCGCCCTCCCAGAGAGCAGGGTCAGGACGAAGGCCACCTTGGCCCTCTCACTGGCGAACGTTCTAGGCTGGAGGGCAAAATGCATATCACAACGGTTAAGGAAAGCTCTACAATAGTCGGGCTCACCCGAGTACGCTTCCGGAATCGGGAGTCGTGGTTCCGGCTGGGAGGGGGCCTCCGATGGTGCTGGTGGAACAGGCGGTGTGAGTGGCGCAGTGGGAGCTCGTAATAGCTGGAACTGTTGGGTGAGCTCGGACACCTGCGTCACTAAAGCCTGAACCGCGCGACCAGTGTCGTTAAGAGTCCGCTCCTGGGAGTCCATCCTCCGAACACTGGCGCTGAGGAAAGCTTCGAGGGAGGAAGGTTGATTACTCGCTGCCTCCATGTTGGTCAGATCGTTCTGTGACGCTAACAATGGAGGACAGGAGGCAGATGCAAGTAAAGGTAGTTTATTGACAGGAGTAGTGATGGATGAATGCTGGTGAGTGACGCAGGAACCACGATGGCAGCACAGACAGGTGGGTAGGTGATTTGAGTGCGTTGGTAGCGATGGCGGTGGTGGTAGATCGGTGATCGGCGGTGATAATCCGTGTGTGACTGTGAATATCCAATGAAGACCGAAACAGGAACTGAGCAAGGACAGGAACACAGGACCATGAACAGACATCGACACAAGGACTTCAAACAACGATCTGACAAACAGGAGACGAAAGACAGGGCGTTAAATAGGCGGTTGGAATGAGATGCACCTGCCGCTGATCAGGCGATCAGTGGCAACACCCACATGAACCAATCAACATGACATAACATGACTACAGCTGGAGACGGTGCATTCACGAACCGTGACAGTTACTACCCACCTCTGATGTCTATATATATATATATATATATATATATATATATATATATATATATATATATATATATTTATTTTTGGCTTACTGCATTTTATTTTTTTCCCCTTTGCTCTGGCCACCCACTATGATCTGCCAAGAGGCGAATACCAACAATACGTCATGTTGAGGGTCAAAGAGATGAGACTGACTGGTGGGTATTTCAAACATTTCAGATAATATGAGAGAATAACTATGTCTATCATACCATTTTGGTCTTGCCATGAGTGAAGCCATTCAGGAAACAACATAAAATGTATAAAGTGAGGTGAAATGATCCAATAATGACCCAGATGACAGAATGAGTGAATCTGTAAAAGTACTTCAATCACATTTTATCTGTTTTTTACTGAAACACATTTGCTTCTCCTGGATGACTTGAAGAAGCTCCAGTAAAACAGCAAGAAAAAAAGTAAATGTTTGTGTAATTGTAGGGAAAGAGAACAGCGGTTTTGAGAAATCGAGCCAAGAGAAAAGCTTGCTCTTTCAAGGAATGCTGAGAGTCATCCCATGAATTATGGGTAATAATAGCATTTCTGTGCTCTAGTTTAGATTTAAACCTCTGTTCCAGTCTGGTATTAAGATGCTCTCCAATCAATCCTGGCTCCTCTGTGTCTACAGATCCAAATATCTCCTACAAAAACAGCATGGAACAATACTGGCATCGGCATCTATCCTGTTTTCAGAGCTGAGTGCTGCTGAACGATCATTTGGACGACGTACAGTTAGAGTGTTCACAATAAACTAGTCCAATCAAACCAATGCAAACTAAATGTCATGGGAATGGTGCTAAATAACATTGATCAGATATGTGAGTATGAATACAGATCATTCAATAGCATGCAATATATGATCAATGAAAATGGTGGATATTCTAGCACAAAAATCATTCTACTGTTATATTGTTCTATATTTCGATTCTATTGTTTAACCCTATTATATATAAAATGATATAAATCTTTCCTCAAATATCCTCAAACTACTGCTAAGGTTGCACACATATACACATTGAAGCTCAAAGAGTATTCATTCGATACCCCTGTGCTTTCAAGCCTCATTTGAACAAAAGCACTCATCAAATTTAAACAAGCTTCTGTCCTGCTTACTGCAATTTATATGTAAATGAGTGTGTGTTTGTGTGTTTGATCGGAAGACTGTGACTACTAGGTTAGGTCTGACAAACTGTGTGTGGTAATTGTGTTCGTTCTCCAGTGTGTACCTAAGTGTCTATGTGAGGGGTATGTAAACACTGATGTTAATGTATGTGTGTGTGAGTTCCCTGACTGAACCAACACACTCCTCTCCACTCGTACTGTCTCTCTTTAACGACAAGCACTGATTGGCTTTTGTGTCTGACAGCAGGAGTGGTGCAGATGACTGAAACATGGAAAGAGAGAAAGAGGGAGAGCGAGAGAGAGAGAGAGAGAGATGTAGCACTAGGTGGCAGCAGAGCATTATGAAAATAAAGACACTTAGGGAAATGATAAACTCAATACACATGTTCTAATATAAATCTGATCATGACATCAAACCAGTACTGCTTCTTACTGCATCTTGTCATACAGTATATCTTATAAAGTGAATGCATTACATAAACATATGTATTATGAACCTAAAAAGAACAGAGTTTATGGATCACTGGTGAAACAAATACATGTAAAAATTGACAAATGGAATAAAAAAATATTTTGCGTGAAAAAAATGGACAACAAATATATACATTTCTTCAAAAGAAAAAAAAAATACATACAGGTTTATAAGAACACGAGGCTGTATAAATGATGACAATTTTCATTTTAGTGCGAACAATACTTTTAATTGGAAAAAGCAAAGAAAAGAAAGAAATCAGGATACCAGTACTTTCAAAACTAAATACCACAGCAAAAATAAATAAATAAAAAAACCTTAAAAGTACATGAAATATAACAGTAATAAATGTAAAATGACCTTGCACTGTGTCAGCTCCCCGTGTGATGAACTTCTGTGGGGTTGAACTGAATGCTTCAGACTCTCTGATCTCAGACAGCATTAGAGAGACAGAGTAAGATAAAGTGAGAGAGACTGGGGAAGAAGTATTGCCATCTGTCTCTACCTGTCTGTGATTACCAGAAGCAGGCCGACAGGAGAGATCTCCAGAGGGATGAGACGATGGATAGAGGAAGAATTGGGAGGTAAAGGGTTAGAGCCAGGGGAAGAATAAAGGACTGGAATGAAGTGAGGGATGATTTAGAAAGGCGTGAGAGAGAGAGAGACTCTCTTGAGGATGAGTGTGAATGGTCTATCAGTCAGACTGGAGGCAGCCGGAAGAAGAGAGAAGGATGGCGCGTGAGAGAGAAGATATCAGTTAAACTTAAACTTCAAGTGTCTGCCTGAACCCAAGTGTATCAACTGTCCAGTATACTGTAGTATGCCAGAATAAGATCACTATAAACCATAGTACAGTCAAAATAGTATGCCAAAGATGTCCAGATGACATACTCTATAAGCAGGAGTTTGTGACAGTTGTGCTACGAATTTGTCATTTGTAGAAAAGAATGAATATTAGACTGAAGCCTCTCATTTTGAAACTGATGTGTGCAAATTATGTTTCTAGTATGTTCTAAATTTGTAAAAAAAAAAAAAAAAAAAAAAAAAAAATTGTTGCATTGTTACAAAAGATTTATTTCAAATAAACCCTTTTCTTATTAACTTTTTATTCAACAGTGATAAAAAAATAAAAATAAATTCTTGACCACCAAATCAACATACTATGATTTCTGAAGGATCGTGTGACACTGAAGACTGGAGTGATAGCTGCTGAAAATTCAGCTTTGCCATCACAGGAATAAACTACATTTTAAAATTAATTCAAATAGAAAGCAGGTATTTTTAATTGAAAACATATTTTGCAATATTACTGTTTTACTGTAGGTTTTTTTTTAATCAAATAAATGCAGCCTTGGTCAGGATACATTTTTTAAAAACCTCAACTCTTTGAACAGTAGTGTATTTTCTACCAGCTTAATATACAGAGACAACTATAAATAAACCATTTATAGGCTTTTATCAAATCATGTGTTTGAGCAACACCACCAAATCAACACAACAATAACAGCTTAACCAATGTTGTGCTGGTTTTTGGGCGGGGCTATCTGTTTGGCCAACCAATGAAAGGTGGGGAGGCGTGCCTGGGAACCCAGTTTCTAAGCCATATCACTTTCTTACTATAAACTCAGTGACCTTATAATTTAAAAGAAAAAAAAAGTAAAAGGTCCGAAATCTTAGAAAGACAGAAAGAGAGAAAGAATGAAAAGTGATTCCAGATTTTATGACTCCACCTCAAAGAAATCAGAGCTACAGTATGAGCGCACACACACACACACTCGTCAATCTTATCTAGGTCCTTGAAAGTGACAATTTTGTCAAAACCCAATTTCGAGTTGGATGATAAAAATAAATTCCATCAAATGAGTGTGGGTGTGGGTGTGTGTGTGTAAGTGTGTGTGAAGAGCGGCTCAGCCTGTAATTGTAGGTGTTGTGTGTGTGTGTAATAAAATATGGATGCCATTGTTCAGCAGTGGTGGTGTTCTCCATGAGTGATTTTAATTACAGATGGAGGGATAAACTGGCCTGAAAGACTGGACTCTGATGCAATCTCTCTCTCTCTCTCACACACACACACACACACACACACACACACACACACACACACACACACACACACACACACACACACACACCACTAGCCAGCATGATGATGGATGACATGACATTAAAACGAGACAGGGCTAAAGCCTCTTTCAGGGTGAACAAATGAATGGAAAGGTAAGCCTTAGGTTAAGAAATTTTTAAAGAAAACAATACCAATATAGAATTATTATATTCCCCTCAACATATAAAGGCATGAGGGTGTGTGTGCGTATGTCGGGTTTCTCTCCTAATTAATGAAACTTGTTCGTTTTGAGAATGTTTTATAATAAAGCCTCAAGCAACTCAGTGGCCCAGAAATTCCAATTAATAGTCTCTCTCTCTCCTATTTTCCCTTCACTAACAGAACTGCTGTATTTCATTCAATGAAAGTAATGAAAACAACAACTAATTTGGAACGAAAACAGATGTATAATTCATGTTTAGGTCTATATATTCATTTTACTTTAACATAAATAGCATAAACAAACACACAGCCAAATCTTCACGGATTCAGACCTATGGCTTGAGGTTAAATAAATGCAACACCCCAATGAGGTACAATCTTTTTGTTGGCTCCCATCAGGAACCAAACTCAGCTCCAGATATGAAAGCAGGGCCTTTATTAGATGTGTGACACTGGAGCTGAGCATGACAGCCCTGTCAGTGGTAAAACCATTAGGCTGACAGACAGTGAAATGAGACTATATTTCAGAGGCACTTCATTTAAATCAAGTGTTGTCTACGGCCTACGGCTCCCACAATGCTTTGTGTCAGCAATTCCTAATGTTCAAGGATATTACCCATCATAGCTGTGGCCTTATTATAGTATTCCAAGGAAAGCAGTGGATTCAGAGAAGAATGTGTTTTCTTCAGTTTTCCCAACAAATTATGGTTTTAAGTTGTGCATAAGTAAAAGATTAAGTAACTATATGCTATATCAAAAAAAACATCTTACATGAAATTTCATCTATTATTCTTCATAAACACACAAACAAAAACAATTTCCATAATTATAGAAACAGTCAGTTTTTTCTGTGTCTGTCTGAGCTTCTGTTTTTCTCACTTAATGAGACCCTGTAAACAAAAAAGCACACGCACGCACATATACACACACACAAACACAAACCCACACTTGTTTTTTTTGGCCATAATGAAATTCAGTGAACCGCTATCTTCCAGTCATCATTGCAACTTATAAAGCTCAAATGCACTACAGAACACAATGATGCATTACAAATGTATAGTCCAAGCCAAAGTATGAATGTGTCGTCAAAGGAGGTACAGAATAGGCTATAGCAGATATCACACAAAACTAGTACACTATCTTTCTAAGATTTGGGTTCAGCAAGATTTTTTTTTATTTATCAAGACTTTATTTTTATTTATTTAAAAATGTAATTATTTAAATTAATACTATTCTTCAGCAAGGAAGCATTTAATTAATCAAAAGGGTCAGTAAAGACATTTATAATGTTAACAAAGTCTATTAAATAAATACAATCATTTTCAACATTGATAATAAGATGACATCTTTCTTGAGCACCAAATCAGCATCATGTGACACTGAAGAATGGAATGAAAATTCAGCTTTACCATCACAGGAATACATTTTAAAATATATAAAAATTAAGTTATTTTAAACTGTAATAAAATATATTTATTTATTTACTAAAAAAACTGTGACTAAAAAAGTGACTATTTTAGATCAAATAAGTGCATCCTTGGTGACCACAGGAGACTTCTTTTAAAAACATGAAAACATTTTTTGACCTTAAACTTCTGAATGGTATTGAATGTGCAGGAGGTCCTGGATCCGGCTTTTTGGAACTGCACCCTGCTCTAACCCATCTTCAGCACAACACAAACACCTGTAATGAGGAAATTCAGTAAAACCGGGATGATCTTCATGCTCTTGTAAATTTATCCTCAAGTGACAGCCTATTAATGTAGCATTCACAAGCCCATTAATCTTGATTCAGAGAGGCAGACAGAAGTCCCCGGCTCCCTGCTGACTACATTATGTTTGATTCATGTCTGCCTGAGTGATTATTTTAAACACTGCACCCTGTAATAACGTGACTGTAGGGAAGCACATTGTAATGTGGACACTGTCACAATGCTGAGAGTTTCAGTCAGGTCAAGGCTCTGCACGAAATGTACCACTTGAACAAATCAGCTCACATTTTTCTGCCTGCTCCCTTTATGGGTTCCAGACATGTGCACAAAGACACACAGACAATTCACACACACACATACATTCACACGAAGCAATCCTAAACTTTTTTAATGGTCTAATATAGGGTTTAAATCCAATCATCAGAATTCTGTAGAAAGGACAATAAAATAGTGAAATATGTGAAACGAAGCATAAAACATCAAACACATTTGATGCGTCTGTACAATCAAATCGGTGACCACCGTGCAAAATCATGAAAAACAACTTAAAGGGCAGCAAATCACTGTCATCATATACTTGGTAGGCATTATTCTTTGCAGTGGCAGTATGAAATTCTGGGTGAAATATCACATTATACATCACAAATAGCAAACACACAATTTGCAGCAACAATAGTCTTTTGTTGGGGCGCCAATTATTGTGGTGGTGTGTGTGTGAGTGTGTGTCCATTCAACACGACCAACACTGAGGCACTGATTGATATTTAAATTACCCACAACGCTTTTTTCTCACAGCTCCCGGTATTACATACACCGTAATACTTTATTTCTGACCTCTCTCTTGCCAAACAGAACCTCTTCAATCCTTCAATTCAATATATTTATTTATCCAGTATACTTCAAGCACTCCATATATTTGTCACACTTTAGATTTGCAAATGCACATTATACTTCAAATGCAATGAGTGAGCCTTTAAACGAGTTAGTCTTCTCTGAATAAATGCAAATGGCTGTTTGCTATGGAACACTTTCCTAGTCTTATTTACCCTGTGGCGCATCTAATCATCTATGTTTATTATACCGTATCTCAAGCTAATGGCATTTGAAAGTGCTTATAGATTTCGGTTCATTTAAGTAATTAGCCAGGGCTGGCACACGTCAGTTCTTATAGATGTCAAAGCCCATAATCAATGACTGAATCATCTGAACGTATGTTAAAAGTACACTGACTGGGATTTACATGCTCCTAATCAGCATTTTGTCTGGTTTCCAATAGAAAATCACATTGCCAACATTTAAAATGAGACAAAATGTACTTGAAACAAACTGCATGACATACTGCATTCATAATGTATATTAATATGCATAAAAATGTTAATTATATTAAATTAATATGCGTAATAAATTGAAACGTTTTTCAACAAACAAGAAAATATATTTTTTGAGTAGAAAAAAAATGATGTTTAGTAATTTGTCTAGCACGAGCTTTCTTATTTATCTCTAAAAGACATGCACAGCTCATTTCAGAACCCAGAGGACAAAGTACAGAAATCATCTCAACTTGTGTGTGTGTTTGTGTGTGTGTGAGAGTTCATTATAACAAAATATTAGCCAGACTATAGGGCCTGTGTTTGTTTTTATCAGAAAATAAAGAGATAAAACTGAGCTGATTAAGAGCATGGCTACAGGGAATCATCCTTATAAAACTGCTGTTGAATCACTGACCACTTCTAATATTTCTTTCAGTAACTTTCAGTGCATTCATATGCTACCAAGGGGACACAGATATTGCTATTCTTGTTATATTACAGACAGACACTCCCAGATATTGCTCTTGGGCATCTTAAAATTTCATTTATGTTGTTTTATGATCCTGAAAAGGTCATTTTGTGCTGTTTTCAATAAGATTTCTTGTTATTGCTCCAGATGGTGTCATTTTCAAGAGCGCACTCTTGCTTTTCAGCATCCGCTGGTGGCTAGATGTGGACTTATATTTAGCACTATACAATTCTTATTGACGTATTCATCATCTGAGAAGGGTGCGATTACCTTTCTGGACCTGAAACAATCATACGAGCTGTCATCTAACTTGATTTATAATAAATGACCGTTCTTAAGCAAACAGGGTGATGGATTCTTCTGGTTTTGGCAGAGAAGTTTCACCTGAACTGGTCTGCCACCTTTAGCGCTTTTTTACCAGATTCACTTGCTGCTCAGAATGAAACATACACTGCTCATCTGCCATTTTAATAATATTCCTATTTAAATGCATGAACAATATTTGGCTCCAGGCAGGTCAATGCAGTCTCTCCATTTCTCCATCTCTATACTGTATATATTTATCTTGCTGTCGTTTTTGCTCTGTCTCTCTAAAACATATTCATAAGCTATAATAAAATAAAATAAAATATAATAAAATAAAATATACTTATGTGATACTGGTTTAAAAAATATAATGTTTATATAAAAATAAATATAAACATAAAATATTATAAACCTATATTATTTTATAATATTGGTTGCTTATAATAAAGTGCAAAGTAAATGGTGTTCTATTTGTTTGAACGTGGGAACTGTAAAAATCAAACATCATTCATTCTGACCATTGTTTTTGTCTCTTTTGGCAATTTCCTCGAAAGTGTTGGGAAATGTTATAGAATAACTCTTTTTAATAACTTTTTTAAAAAGAGAAATTATCTCTTTTTTTATTTCTCTCTCTCAGTACTGCTGCTCTGGATGACAAACAGTTACTGGTCCCTTTCCAGTTGTGAAAAAGTGCCTTCCAGCACAAGATGCTGAAGACATCCTCAGCTTTAAGCCTGGTCTATCAAACAGGATTAAATGGATGGGTTCTGCAGCTGGAAGCTTACAAGAGGAAATGCTCTCAAGAACAAGAGAAGACAGAACAAAGCTTCAAATTTGAGAAAAATAAGAAAACATCACTTCATATACAATATGCATAATGTATATAATACAATATAAAAATGTCCTTTATACATACCAAGGATAGTTAGCATAAAAAACCAAGACTAACTCAAAGAAAGAGAGAGAGTGCAAGAGAAAAAGATGGTTTTGCTCTACTAGACACACATGCATTATTCATTCATTTTTTCAGTCAGGCTGGATAAAGTCGTGGTCCTAGAGCTCACACTTGGCTTGTCCTATAGCTTAGACTTCCACAGTCTGTGAAGCTTGCAAAACTACACTGCCAAACAAAATCTGTGTGTGCGCAGCAAGCTAAACCACTCACTCTGCTTCATTTCTGCACAGTGTGCATCTCTGTGTGGTTTCCTACATGCATCCTTGAATGTTGACAATGCACACATAACTGCAATAACAATGCATAACATTGCAGAACGCAAACTATTAACTTGAAACATTATTTAACCTACTAACCTGACACGAGATGTTCTATTCGGTATAAATAATTAAAAGATGTACTGAATATAAGTTAAATGTATGCTTCTTCACAGCACACACACTGGTGTGTGAGCATGTTCAGACAGTAGATGTATGTTAGACGTGACACACACATATGGTGCATCCCTTCACCTTTAACCTCATGTGTAACTGTCAAATCAAGCATATGGCCTCTCAAAAAGAAAGCAGCAGTATGTGTCTGTATGTGAAAAGTGCTGATACCTGTGGAGTGAAGAATCGGGCTGTGTGTGTGTGTGTGTGTGTGTGTGTGTTAATTGTTTCCCAGCAAAGAAAGACATCCAAGGTCAGTGTGACCCACAGCGTGAGCTCTGAAAGTAAGTTGTGTCTCAAGTAGGACATAAGATGATCATGAAAGTCTGCATGGTAAAAATGTGTCTTAAAATGTGTTTCATAAACACTATTTGCTTGTACTATACCAAAAGTCTGATGCTATCTTAAAAATCTGTGGAAATATTTCAGATTCATGCACTATGTTTGTAATTTTTGTAACTACTTGTACAGACAGTCAGATGTATTTGTTCCACTGAAGCTTAAGATGCTCTTTGGATCATTCTCAAATCGTGCTGGAAAACACTATCATAAGGTGTTATGCAAACTTACTGAGTAAGAGTTTTTGAGTAAATTTTGAGCTGCATATTTATTACCTCTTGAAATTAATAGTTCAGCCAAAACTGAAAATGTACTCGCCCTCAGGCCATCCAAAATGTAGATGAGTTTATTTCTTCATTTGGAAACCAATTTGGAGAAATTTAGCATTACATCACTTGCTCACCAATAGATCATATGAAGTGAATGGGTGCCGTGAGAAAGAGAGTTCAAACAGTTGAGAAAAACATCACGACAATCGACAAGCAATCAACATAACTTTAGTCCATCAGTTAACATCTTGTGAAGTGAAAAGCTAAGTTTTAAGAAATAACTCCCATTAAGGAGTTTAACTTTAGATTATTACCAAAATATAGTTCGTTATTCCAAAAAAAAAATGCTGCTTTTTTTCACAAACAGCTTTTCACTTCACAAGACTTTAATGAATGGATTTGAGCATTAATTGCTCACCAGTGGATTCTATGTAGGATCCATTTCTGAGCAACTGATGTAATGTAAATTTCTTCTGATCTGTTTCCGATGAAGAAACACACTCGTCTACATCTTGAGCGGCTTGAGGGTGAGTAATTTTTCAGCAAATATTCATTTTAGGGTGAACTATTCTTTTAATCATGCCATGTTTGTCCTTTATGCGTTAACGTGATACACGCAGACATCACACACCTTCTTCTGACATTTATGTCTCATTCAGTCCCCCCAAGGTGATATTTGGACAAATGTATGATCCTGACCCCTGTGAAGTGTCATTTGAAGAGTATGTCTTCTCGAATCCCACTGCCTTATGACAGACTAGTCACAGAAGATTTGTGTTGTGCTGCTGACATATGAAACTCATATATAGACATCCAGATGTGTAGGATGAGATGAAAAGGTCAATCTAAAATATCACTGTCATCTCACAATCTCTGTTTCTGATCCTGTCAAAGCTTTACACGTTCATTAGCACATGCACCACTGAGCTTACATCGAGACATCAGAGCCGACTCCATCTCATATTAAATCAGGGGACGCTGCTCAAGCTCCCATGAAATGTACCGTGACTTACAAATTAGACACTTGGAGTCCATAAACTGTAGAGAAGCTATACCATGCCTTCATAATTAGAATAGACATATATTTAGAAGATTTCAGTTTTCAATAAATCCAGTTATTCATTCATTAAAGAAACCTAAAGATAACAAAAATGCTGAAGTAACCAGTGAACATAATACTTTGCATAAAAAAAGTGCAACAGACTACTAAATTGTCTTTTTTGACTTGACAAAGCAAAAAGTGCTTGCTGGAGAAAATCCTGAGTTTATCTCAGACAAGAGATGAAAGGAGCCTTGGGGTATCTGTCTCTATATCAAAAAGACACAAAAAAAGGAGAACATAAGAGTATGAGTGAAGGTACTGTACTTTGATTTCTGATTGACATATCTGCATATTGTTGGTATGTGAACTTTTTGCATTGCAAAAAAAAAAAAAAAAAGCACCATTTTCAAATAAGCTCTTTTATGACACGTGCCTTTATATATAACCACAGTATAGGGATGTGAGGAATACAGAATGAAAACAGTTGGATTTTAATCAATATTTCATTGTTGCCCAAAATCACCAAACCAGACCAGAGTGCCACTGAAATGTGAATTTCCATTCCTTGAGGCATATCTTTGATCCGGCTACACTACTGGTGTGGACCTATGCTGAGGACCTGGTGTTGAAGGAATGGCATAGTGCTTGCTAAAATGCCACATGACAAGCTAGCCAAGAAATAAGCAGTGTGCAACACACAAACATGCCAAACAGAATGGTTAATCAAACAGAATCTGAAATAAGGGGCCCAGTCAGTCTTTAGCTGTGAACCACTAGAAGAATCTTCCACAGATTGAATGTTTTACTTTTACTACTTGGGAAGAGCTCCATTTTTAATTGCATGTGTACAGATGAGGAATACAGATGCAGGTCCTCCGACCAGAACAATTCCTCTCCACAAACATTTAACATTATTAAACATTTAGCTGTGCATTTGTTTTATAGGAAAACAGTGCAAAATGACTGACAAAATTACAGAGTTATAAAAATGATCTTCTATTCATAATGCTTGATAGACATGATCGCTTGCACAGAAGTAACCCCCCCCCCCACCCCTATTTGATATAAACATACATTTTAGTCATTAGACATTAACAATCAAAAATGAACAATAGAAAATTTGCTCATTACCAAAATGTCAAGAAGCCCCTATCTTAAATCAAATAATTAGAGCAATTAAACCCCAGGAGCTGTCATAGGATAAATGCAGTAATTACCACACTATTTCTCTAGTCTACAAAATCCTGATCTTGGAGCAACATGAGGTAGATAAAACGTCTAATAATGATGTGGGCAGATCATTCATTAAATTTTATTTGTTGCTTAAGGTGTGATCATGTCTGTTCAGCAATAACATATACGCCTTACTAAACTACCATAAGATTTTACTTGATCTTCTAATTGAGTCAAAGCTGTGAATATCATTCACAACGACATATGTCCTCCACAGTATGAAGTGCCTTTAGCCATTAGGAGTAACAGCTGTGAGAATCGTGAGGTTGAAAAACACAAAACATACATAATAAATGTTCTCATTATCGCGGAGCTTTGAGGATGGATCTTAGAATATTTTATTTTATTTTATTTATTTATTGATTCATTCATTCATTCATTTTTTTAAATATTAAATTTGTTGTAATATCTAAAAATTCTACATCTTATATAATGTAATTCCATGACAGCTATATATTCAAACACAGTTTTAAAAATGACAGAAAATGACACAAATACTCAAGTTATAAATGTAATGTCACAAAGATGGACTAATGAAAGATTTCACTTTCAGATATTTGAAACAGGATATGGATGCACAGATATCAGCTCTTTGAAGACATGGCAAGTGTTTTAAAAAGCCCATGTACAACCCTTCTAGAACTTCCCTCTGCTGCCAACTGGCTATAAGATGCCTGGTATTTCAGAGAAAGGCAGCAACCAGAAACAAGTCAAAGAAAATCTCAACATATGAATTTGAAGCAGGAAAAAAGCAAACCTGTAATTTGCAATTTATCCTCCCCTAAATTTACCAACCAGTGTCTGTATGTGGTCTGCGCAAGGTTTAAATTCCACTTCAGCACTGACGTCTATCGCACTGCATCTTGACAAGGTCGTGGGTTTAGTGACCGGTTAACCAAAGTTAGAGTGATACTTGCCGCTGGCCGTCTGAAAGTGTCAGCTCCCCAGACCGAGAACTGACCACAGATCAGATAATCACAGGCTGCAGAGGCCAAAGCCTCATAACCAGTGGAAAATTCTGCACTGAATCACACTGTCTGGCAAGGGCTGATCTGATGAAGGGCAGTTTTATTAATTATGAAAAATAAACCAAAATGTCACCATTAGAGTATGACTATTCCACTTCGTGTCATGTCTAAGAACATAGCAGTTAGGGATGCACTGATTTTAAAATGGGCTGACAATTATTTTAATGTTATACTGTATAACCATTAAATTGCAGATATTAAAATTTTATACAATTTTGTCTTAATAAATTAAAAAATAACAGGATTAATCATTTGTTTTAAATGCTACAAGTAAATTTTGGCATCACAACATGTACAGTATGAAAAATAGATATTAACTTGGAAAATTTCTGAAGATTGCCTAGAACAGGGGTTTTCAAACTGTGGGTCGCGACCCACTCGTGGGTCACGGAATGGAACAAGGTGGGTCGCACAAAGTCACTTGGCTGCAGCTAATTTTGCGTTTCAATGACACACAGACACTAACACAGTTCAGTCTAGGGCTGCACGAATGTGACGAGTGGGGCGGGGCCTAGTGCCATGGGAACAGAGCTAGGCCGGTGGAGTGATTGGGAAATGAGCAACACTCACCGGTCTCAAGAACCACGGAGGAGATCGGAAAGATACAAAAGAGGAGCGATGACAGTGAAGGACGAGAGAGGACCAGGCCTGGGTTTTATTTTGTGTTTGTTTTTTATTTGTGCACGGCAGTCATCCGAGAGGGGCTGTCGCGCTGTTTTGTGTTTATTTGGTTATTAAAACTTTGTTTGATTGTCCGCCGGTTCCCACCTCTTTCCACGAAGGAGTCATCGAGGCGGTGGGCTGGAGTGAGTTCGCCCCCCCCCCCCCCCCCCGGCAACTCACTCCAGCCCACCACATCGAGCACCCTCGGCGGCAGACTCCTTCGCCCTGCTCGATGGCACTGCGGATTCACCCCAGCGGCGAAGGATCTTCGGCAGCGCGCCCCTCCTTCCTCCCTGGCTTCGGCACCAGTGTAAAACATTAAAATCTTCACAATCACAGGAAGAAGGAGGCGGGAACTGGGAACCCACTCATCACAACGATATAGCCCACCAACATTAATAATGAACTGCAATATCCTTAGTGTGATTTTCAAATTGCAATTAAGTCCGTGTGCGTTGCGTGTTTTGAAGGTCTCAGAGCAATGTCATTAAAAGGTTCAATCGGTCTTTTTTTACCTATTTCACAATTATTTTAATCTCCAAACTGTTTTAGATAGTTCTGCTTTGCTTCTTATGCTTTTCTAAAAAAGTGTTGGATTGTGCTCCGTTCTCGCCGACACACACGGAAGGATCATGAATGCAACAAAACACAGCAGCGCAGATCACACTTCACTGGAGTGAGCCTGCTTCACGTTTTTATGGACACTACATATTTTAACGCCAGTAAACAAAAATTAAAACTTGTAAATTTGTAGTGAAATTTTCAGTTGTACTCTAAAATAAAATGGTTATTTTTCTTAAATACTTAATTTCTGTCATAAAAATTTTAAGTAAGATTAGGTTTAAAGTAATTTCACTCGTTGTTTTTTTTTTTTTTTTAATATTTTGGTGGGTCGTGAAATATATTACACTTGTCTAGGTGGGTCGTGGAATGGAAAAGTTTGGGAACCACTGGCCTAGAACAACATTATTGAAATGTTATTTAAATACTAACTTTGAATGTAAAAAAAATTTGAAAAAAAAAAAAAATGCAATATCAATGGACATAGAACCAACATGCATATCCCTAATAGCAGCAGCACTTCAAATTGTCTGTTGATTCAAAATAAAAATAAAATACATAAAACTGTGTATTCTACACATTTGACTGATATTTCAACCTAAATATTCTAGACCAGAAAACATGCATAGTTACACATAACCTACTCACCAAACAGGTAAAAACAGGAAGGATGTAAGTTCCAAACTTACCTAAAGAAGAGAAGAACAGAGAAATGGTTTAATACAAAAACAAAGAATATCAATATAACCATTATAACTGTAACAAGTATAAACAATAACACACAGCAACAATGCACACATATATTTGATGAATTGAGAAAAAAAGCAGATGCAGACTTCTAAAGCTCGTGTGATGTTTGAAATAGTTTAAACCAGAAGAGATCAGTGAGAACTACACTACAGCTTTCACAGAGTAATGTGACCCCAATGACACATTCAGCTTCAAGAGGTTAAAATAAAATAACATGAAAGCCACATTTCAGATTATTTTGATGAACAACAGCAGAACAGAATGGCCCAAAAGGGCACTTGACCCAAAACAGAAGGAGTTCTTCATCAACCAGCTGACAGAAATTAATAAGTAGAGTCTATAATAACAAACACATTTATATAATTTTTTTTTTCATGGAACCACTGATGCCTGGATACAGAACAACACAGCTTGCTCCTGAATTGTTAGCCATCATGCTACAAACATACAATGTATTATTCATAAACCTATAGCATATAGTTTCTTCATAAATAAGAAAGAATTTCTAGCATTATTAGGAACCCAGTGTAAGCTTAACAAGTGATGAAATTTGCGAAGACATCACTGCTTTAATCTTGAGACTTAAATACTGACTTTCATTTAAAACTACAGGTATCCAAAATATTAGTGTGGCATCTCTTTGATCTGTTCACATGTTCATGTAGCATCTGTATTCATCTCACATTTGAACCCATCATTGGCCTTTTGAAGGATCAATACTTTTGGAACAAAGGCTACTGAAAATCAGCACACAGCAACAAAAGTAATGTCACAGAGCTGTCGTGAAAACACACAAACACATATGCACATTATACCTTTGCAAGTCATTAGGTTGACAGATTGAAAGCTGTGGAGGTTTGTGGGGATGCAAGCAGGCCTGCATGGAGGTTTTCAAAAAATATTTACAAAAATCTCTAACATGGTAATATGAACTGTGAATATATATAATTTCTTGTAGTATATACACTACATTGCCGAAAGTATTTGGACACCCTCTTCTAACGAACAGGTTTGACTAGTTTAGTAATTTAGTAATAAGGATATAATATTATTCAAGGGAATTGTGTGCTTCTAATTTTATAGCAACAGTTTGGACAGGTCCCTTTTCTATTCTAACATGACAATGCTTCTGTGTATAAGTCAGTTTTCAAAAAGAAATGATAGATTCAGTCAGTGTGGAAAAACTTGACTGCTCTGCATAAAGCCAAGTCCTGAACTAAACAGCCGAACACCTCTGATGTGACATTAAATGCAGACCTTGAGCCAAAAACTCATCACCAAACACCAATGACTTGTACATACGGGTACAGTCATTTTAGACAGTCCCAGAATTATTGCAACAGACGTGTAAATACAATTTTTAAATACATTAATTATGTTTCCATCTTTGTTGCCACAGTTTTGGAAGTGCCGTTTTCTGTTCTAAAGAAGGGGGTGTCGCAATACTTTTGTCCTTATAGTGTATGTACAAGAAGTCATTGGTGTTTGGTGATTAGTTTTTGGCTTAAGGTCCAAGGTGCATTTAAAGTCACATCAGAGGTGGTCAGTTGGGATTAGGACTTTGCTTTCTTCAGAACAGTCAAGTTCTTCCATACTGACTGAATCAATAATTTATTTTTGAACCCTGCCTTATACACAGAAGCATTGTCATGTTAGAATAGAAAAGAGTCCTGCCCAAAATAGATCGTGAACAGTCTCTCCAAACGAGCAGTTCCAGGTTTCTCACTACTATTAGGTCCTACTCCCGCCCATTTGTGACAATCTCTGCCCTATTAGAATAGACATAGCCCTGAGTGAGAAGCAGCAGTCCACCATTACTGTTTTTTTTTTTGCTGTAGCTGCTGGAGATACAATGTCAGCACCAAAGAGCCATTAGCCTACAAGTGTCATGTGTTGGGATGCACCAAGGAACATAGGAGTCTCCATAATTTTTTTTTTCCATATTTAATATATAACACAATGGTTAAATTAAAAAAAAAAAAAAAAAAAAAAAACATCCTATATCTTTGTGCCTCACAATTGAGGGTCAGGTCTGCGCTGGAGTTGTGCAAACTGCAAAGATTGCTTCTGAAAGAGGGATCAATACCAACGCTTTGTGCGCAAATGTCAGCACCATACAAAGCATCATTCCTCATATTTTGTTTTCCAAAAGAGCTTCTTGGCTCTCTGTAAGGCTAATGTTGCTAAAGCTACCATTGTCTCTGCATGTTTTCACTAATGCTGCCTTCAGGTGCTACCAGAATGATCATAAATAGGATGGTAGTTATATGTGGTAGTTAAAAATTGTATTTGTAAGCAATGTGAAGTTAGTAACACAGATAAACCGTAACACTGGTATGCTGGAGCATGAGCTCTTTAAAGCTCTGCAATACATTCTATGGTACCTTTAAACAGCTACCCTGTTGGAATTATTCTATTGATAGGAAAATCGAATAAAGAAATAAATGTGAGAGAAAAAAACAGACTCTAAAAGATTTAGGTCATAAGATAAGATGGAATTACCAGGCAGGGTTCTCCTATTCGATTGCTTGAACGAGGCTTTTCATAGGAGAACTATTGAGACCTTCGCAACCCTCTGAGAAAGCACCAAGCTCTCCGTGAAGATGTCCTTCATTGTCCTCTATTCCTCAACCCAAATACTGAAGCAAATCGCAATCCTCTCTGCTCTCTGCTCCTTTTAATCAAGGTGGTAAAAATAAGACTATGAGCTGAATTCTCCATTAAGCCTCTTTTGTTTGGTTCTGAATAGCTTTTTCCGTGTGCTGAATCTATTGTTCCTGTGAAGGCCGGTTCATATTGCCAGCAGCCAGAGAGAATATTCATGGCCCTACAGTACATTGTGTTCAACTCAGCCGTTAATTCACCAGGTGTTCAAAAGAAACTGATCAACAGTCACCTTCAAAAATGGCCTGGGTTAAATTTTTACATGCAGACAAGATCAGAACCCAGGAGATCACAGGGTTGAAAATAAACCCAGCTGAATCTTATTCATGGGTAATTGCTCATTTTCTGTTGTCTTTTACAAGGTGTGAGTGTTGTGTTTACAATGCAGCAATACAGATGTGTGATGGGCTGCATAATTGGACAGTACTCATGGTGCCAAAATAAAGCTGAGCGCAACAGTAGGAAAAAGAGGTGAAAGCCAAGGTTTTAGCCTTGTTAGAATTCCGACAGCAAGGTGCACTTCATTGGTCCCGACGATAAATCCGCAGAGCTACTTCATGCATATTCTAATGTGAGACCTCTCTCACCCTCCACTGCATCACATCAATAAGAATAAAATCTGATGAAATCCCAGGAGAAGGATGATGAAAGAGAGAGAGATATACATGAGGCAACAACAGAAAAAGAAAGGATGGATAAATTAAAGGAACATTTCAATCGAAAGAGAATTCTATCATCACGTGTCAGTTCAACATTGTAGTCTCTTACTTTTTCCCACAATGAGAAGTTGGTTGGAATGTTTGAGCTGTTCTTTTTCAAACAATGGCAGTGGATGAGGTATATAGAAATGAAGATTATCAGTAAATGACAATGACTTGTTTTTTTTTTTTTTTCAGTTAACTCATATATCTAGGTTTTCTGAGAACGTGTCAATCCTGGTCCATCCCCAGTTGCTGTTTTAGCTGTTTTAGAGGACGTTCTGGGTTTTTATCAAAGTAGTTGCTTACTAGCAAGCACACTAATAAATACTAGCTACATTAATGAAGAAATTATACTGCATGTGAACAAATAGAATGGAAACAAATATATAAAATACTTTATAAAAATAAAGCCAACTAAATTAAGATTTACTGTATTTTTCATTGCTGTATCAGAATAAACAGATCCTGGTAAAGACATCTCAATAGGAGCATGTCTCATGTCATACATGTGAGCTGTATTTGATCTGTAGTAGGTTCCAGTGAGTGCTCTGTCAGAGCTTAGCAAAACTCTTTTGGGCTTCTTACAGCCGTCATACTCTCCGAACAAAAGTGATGCCTTTGAAAGGCGGTGAATCCGTACCTGCTTCTCACAACCTAGACACACGCACACACTTCCAAAATTTAATAAAGCGCTATTCAAGCAGACTTGGCAGCAGATGCAGAATTTTCCATTCAAAGACAAGGCTGCAGATGAGACAGTTTCTGTACGGCTTTCAGTTTCTAATGCTGAAGTGCTGTATGACTGTTAGATGGAATGCGGTACTTTCTCAAATTCCCATAGTGCATTAAATTTGCATTAAATTTGCAGTCAAAGCATGTTAGCCCGGCAATTGATTATATAATTAATAATTTATCATGTGTAACAATAAAAAGGTAAACATCTTAATCACATTTTAATTCTTTGACTTTTAAATGCATGTTAGAAGTTGAAACGGATAGAAAGTGATACGGATGGAAAAATAGAATTCAATACAAAGGTGTTTTTAAATACGGCAAGAAAAAAATTGCTTATTATTCTAAAGCAGTAACAAAAAGAACATGCACGCCAATATTTTCCGATGTGCAGTCTCCAATAATAAATGGCTCAATTCATTTTAATCTAGTGATTTTGACCTTATTTCACTTCAGTACAATATATCTGACTAAATCAGCACGCTCAGTAATGCTTTTACATTAAAGTGCATTTAATTAGAAAGAAACTCCCCGAGGATCATTCTCTGTGCATAACCCAGCTAATACATATTTAATGGAAAAACTGCATGTCACTCTCTTAATGGGTTTTCAACAATCCTTGGATTCATGATATTATACATAAACTGTCATTCAGATGGCTCTGTGTGTGTGTGTGTGTGTGTGTGTGTGTTTGTGTTTGTAATGCAGGAATACATCTACTGTATATCTATTTAATGGAAATAAACAGTCAAAAATCTATTTTTCTCAGTCAGTTCAAATGTGTTTGGTACATGCTGCAGTATATGGAGGTGTTGAAATGAGCTGTGAAATTCAGCAGAAGACTTTGACCTTGGGGACATAGGCCTACTCTGGCTAAACAATTATGTGCTTATTGTGCGTTGTGTTTCAATTTCAATTAAAAGACATCAGCGTGGTTCTATGATTTACTAATACAAACTGCCAGAAGAGAATTCAGCTTTAATTTCCTCAGTGAGAAATTCTCAATTCTATGAAACCAGTATTGCAAAGCAGTATTAAATATTAATACAGCAACATGGGAGACTCCATTACAATTTCTGATCCTCCCATATAAACATCAATTAGATTGTCTGGTCTCATTTTTCCCAAACCAAATGATGAGTGAGACAGCTTGAATCAGCAGCTCTGATAAAACGTATGAGAGCTTCCCCTCAGCCAAACCTAAACCCAAGAGTTATGACGTTCATAAATAATAAATTATCCTAAATGAATAATCAGTACCACATAATGAGCACAGATAAATATTCATTATTTCCATGAGGGAAGGTACTGATTGGAGGCTGCACTGGTTTCTCAAGGGGTGTCTTTCGAAAACAACATCAAAGTGAAAGTTTAACAGAAAGAAAAAAGTCCTGTGGTAAAACACGGCTATACCACTGCACAACTGGATTGCTTTCTTCAGTAATCTCTCTCTCGCACCCCTCTTTATCCCTCCCTTTTTCCCAGTCTCATTAGCTTGTAAAGCCTGTAGAAATATTGCGCTGAGACTGACCTATAAATCTGAGATTGCAGAAATAGGATGATGCTTGTTTAAAATTATTACTCTGCTTCTGCAAAAGAAAGAAAGGCTCATGTGACAGTGGTGTTGGTCATGCTCATAATTACTTCCTGGTGAGAGGTTGGCTAAAAAGATTTAATGGCCAACAGGTCGGAGAGATTCCAACTGCTGGTTTGATGTTCAGTTCTTTAAAACTGCTTAACATTTGCATTTTTGCCCATTGTGCTAATTAATTTTCAGCATCGCTAGTATGTAGAATACCAAGCAATTTGTGCCCCCTATTAACACAGTAATTTGTTTGTGGTACACATTAAGATGATGGTTGGAGTGGAATTCTGCTGAGGCTTCAACAGATGGCATTGGAGTATTAACTGAGCAACAACAAATAGCCTTAAAATAGCATCTGGGATGAGAGAATTGGCTGCCGTTGTACATGAGTTTAAGAATTTTACGCGAGTGTTTAAATGTTTTATTTATTTTTATTTTTGTCTCATGAACTATCAGAGCCTAGTAAGGCTAAAGCATGCCTTCATCAACACCAAACCAGGAAAGTTTTCTTCTAACATTCATTCATTCAATCAGCATTATATATTTGTGATTCCTTTTTAGCATGCATGAAGAATTATGTTTTTAAGGTTAAGGCTACTTTACACAAAATTTTATGTTTTACAATTATTAACATATTTAACAGGGGCAAATATATAGTGAAGAAAAAGGTTCATTAAAATTAGGTTCATTCCTGGAATGAAACCAAGCCTGAAGGAGGAATCTCTCGTCACTTCAAAACAATAGAGATTATTGAAAAAAAACTGGAGGAAAAGCTCTGCTTATCCCTCCTCTCTCCCTGAAGGCTTCTTTAATTATTTTCATCCATTCTTCTAAATCCTCCGGTGATTTGTGCCTGGTGACATCATGCAAAATGGATGAGAGCAGTTGAGGTGGCATGCTAAGCACTTATTCAGTTTCCACAGGAAAATCACATTCACGTCAAATGATGATGTATTACAGATGAGGGATGCTGGAGAACAAGCAAAGGGGAGTATTGTGTTATACGTTTAAACAATGTGTTTATTGCTCAAGCAGGGGTTAGAATTGCAAGTCAGCAACAGATAAAACCTAAACAATCAAAACATTCAGCAAATCAACATGGCTAGATGTGAGACTGAATTTTTCACAAAAATCAAGTGTCCATGATATAACTAAGTACATGTGAAAATTACCCCATAAACCAGCATTATAAAGAGGCCTCCTGGAAATCTATGTGAATGGTTTTTAAGACACACCAACTAATCGATTATCTACCTAGATGATGCGTGAATTCACATTATGACACCTATCGTAAAATGCAGAGGTGGAAAGTAACGAATTACATTTACTCGCGTTACTGTAATTGAGTAGCCTTTTCGTGTACTAATACTTTTTAAAGTAATTTTTTTAATCTGTAATTTTACTTTTACTTAAGTATATTTTGATTGAAGTATTGTACTTCGCTACATTTTAAAACACATTAATTACTGAGTAAAAAAAATAAAAATAAAAAAATAAATCGCTCCCTGGAAACTACGTCAGTAAATAATGGGCAGGAGGGAAAACTGGCGCTAAAATCACAAGAAAGATGCAGACGGACAAAACAGGCGTTAGTGGTGCAGACACCGCTGAAAACGAAACCCGGTCATATTCTGAAGTTTAACTCGAAGGAAATGAAGTGAACCCCTGGCCATATGTATGCTCTATTAGGCTATGCAGTATAAGCTGTACTTGCCTAGGAAGACCAAACTAGCAGCTTATAAAATCTCGACAAGACATCAACCCTTCGCAAGAATGTAGAGGTAAGCTAAATAATTGCATCGTCAAAATCACACAAAGAATGCCATCTTTTCCTCCAAAAATCATCATGAATATATACATACATATATATATAACAGATCAGTAAACAAGTTAATTAAGAGACTTGCGTTTTAGACACCATATTGCCTTTTTTAGCTCTATTTCTATAACAGAAAATAATTCCAAACACAGCCACCAAAGCACAGTTTTGCGTCTCTGAGCAACGTGACAGTGTTTCGTTCCTGAATGAATCAACCATAGACTGTATAAGCAATCAACCGTTTAAATGATTCGGTTCAATCGCAATGACTCACTTATTAACAGTGACTTGCTGACACATACTGGCCATTTTAATTTCACATTTAAAGTATCTTTTGATTTTTTTAAATAATTAATTTCTTATCATTTCAAATGAGTATTCAACATTTTATGTCTTGTATATCAAAACATTATTCATGCATTTGTAACTGCAGGTTAAATGCATTCTTGTCCTGCACTAAACAGTGTAATACATCTAAATGCCACTTCCAATGAATCTTCTGCATTTCCTCTGCATTAAAAGATGAGTTTGTTGATACTGATTTGCCTGGTAACAGCCCAAATGTTTTATTATTCTAAATAACTGATTCCTTTAATTAAAAACAACTAGTTTGAGATTAATAGACCTATACCAGGGGTGTCAAACTCAGTTCCTGGAGGGCCGTAGCCCTGCAGAGTTTAGTTCTAACCCTGCTCCAGCACACATATCATGTAGTTTTCAAATAAACCTAAATGATTAGATTAGCTGGATCAGGTGTGTTTAATTAGGGTTAAATCTAAACTGTGCAGGACTGTGGCCCTGCAGGAACTGAGTTTGACACTCTTGGCCTGTCCCATTTTTGACTCCCTCCCACTGTTAAAATGTAACTAAGTAATTTTTACTCTGAGTAAATTTTAAATGAGCTACTTTTTACTTTTACTTGAGTAGATTTTTAGACTGGTACTTTTACTTGTACTTAAGTAAAATTTCATTAATGTAATGGTACTTTTACTTGAGTAGAATATTTTTGTACTCTTTCCACCTCTGGTAAAATGTCTGACATAAAAAATATGTTCTGAAGCAGAACAACTGTTTTCGGCTACAACAACAACAGCAATAATAAGAAATGTTTCATGAGCACTAAATCAGCTTATCAGAATGATTTATCAGGGATCACGTGACACTGAAAATACATAAAAATCAGCATTTCACAAAATCATGGTTATTACTGTATTCTCAATTAAATAAATGCAGCCTTGATTCCAAATTTTGAACAGTACCGATTTAATTAGTAAATGAGCAAGGACTGATTTGTGCATACACATTTGTAAGTATTTTCTTTTACTGAATAAATAAACAAATATGGAGGTATAGTGTATCTGTGTAGTGACTTATTCCCAGCTTGATTGTTGTGTGTGGTGAGGACTAGTGTTAGATGTAGGTACACACGTCTGTGGTGGTGGATGAAGGGACACACTCACTGATCAGTCAGTTTAGTGCTAGCGTGTTAATGTGAAGGACCCTGGGGGGGGGGCTCTGGATCTTTCACTCAGATCAATAATTAAACAGAAGACATGCACTAATGAGGACCTGATGCTATTTAGAACATAACACTTCAGCTTGGGAAAGATGCTCAAACATACAGACCAACACAGCTTCTGTTCAAATCTCTCAGTGTTTAAATGCATTCATTTTTAAATGCATTCTGTTTTTAATGCCCACCGCTTTCTCTCACTTTGCGCCTCCTGTTTTCAACCCAATTTCTCTTTGAAGCTCGACAGTCTTTGTCTTTGTAATTCTCTCTCCACACTTCCTTTTTGAGGCCTGAATTGCTTTTGAAGGCTCTTAAAATCCTGTTATACTCTCCAAGGGTGGATTATTATTC
The DNA here is from genome assembly GCF_963082965.1 of Carassius carassius. Taxonomy (NCBI): domain Eukaryota; kingdom Metazoa; phylum Chordata; class Actinopteri; order Cypriniformes; family Cyprinidae; genus Carassius; species Carassius carassius. The sequence goes on along the minus strand of NC_081781.1, from coordinate 10,913,671 downwards.
TAGAACGTTACTACTGGCAAATGTACAGGAAAAAATAGGTCAAATTCATTGTAACTAAAAGAACAATAATAAATGCAGACCATTAACAGACGTAAATAACCCTTATTTTTTTTCCTGACAGCTTTTGCGTAAATAATGGGTCTGGAAAGCAGCAGATAATATATTGATATGTCTTCTAAAAGAGGAAATTGACCACAGCAATAAGGAAGGTTACTGACCACATCCATCACGCCACCAGAACTCTCTTTCTCCTCCTCGGTTTAATGGGACTCGTTAATCAGACTGGAGTCCCATCCGTGACAAAGATCTGTCTGACATTGACAAATTTACACCTGAAAATAATGACACAGCAAGTGCTTACAGACATGCATGGCAGCCTATGATACTGTATGTCATGTAAATTATGACATGCCATTTTAAAAAACTGTAATTGCTGATTGACAGCACACAGGAGTGTTTTTATCTGAAGTTGTTCCTGAAGAAATATCCTCATATACTGCAGCAAAGTTTTTTGTGACATGTTTTGCATCATTTTAAATAGAATCACAGTTTGATAAAAAAAAAAATTGTAAAGTAATTTTACGCATTTTGATATTTTAAGTTAAATTCTAGGTCTGAGACAAGATTACAACAATAAATCTATATATAAACAGATTTGAAAAGTAGTAAAAATGAAAATAATGTTGAAATGTGGATGCGTTTTAATATCAATTAACCACTGGGATATAATGTTGTTGATAGTAGCTGAGGAAAACGGCATCTCAAAACAGCATATTTTATAACAGAATATCATCAATCACTGCTTGTATATGTGTGAGAAGAAAGAAAGGGGAAAAGACTAATCTTGTTTCATATTGGTCCAGCATCTGTAGTGTGGCATTAATGGTGTGGGGTTAGTACGGCTTTACTGTCACACTCCCAGATCCACACACATACAGCAGAACAGCCAGATAAGCTTATCAGAAATCACCACAACCATGAAGTTAATCTCATGCAGACCACAAACTGACTGCAACTTAACGAAACAGAGATTGCTAGTGCTATTTGGGCTGAGAGAAAATCTCCTGGAGATGTTACTGAACTCGTTGACCTGAGGAACAATACAGACCGAGACTGTATCCAAGCATGTAAAAGTATGGGTCACAATTCATATTTTTAACATATACACACACACATTTCTCTTTATCCTTCATATAATTTCTGCTCCATTTCCTCCCACCGACTGTCTCATGCAATGTTATACACAAACTTTCCACTGAACAACACCACTGAACAAACTCTTGAATACCAAACTCTCCTCATTCTTACATGGTTAAGTGAGTTGTACAGGTTTTATCTGTTCTGAGTCCAGATAATTGCATCCGATTCTGTCTGTTAGATAAACTGGAAGAGGATTATAGGGATACTGAATATCAGCTCTTCAGGAAAAGGTAATTACAGGTCTTGCTGTGTTCTCCTGTGATTTCATTAGCCCTCTGAGCACACACACACACACACACACAAACACTTATCTATGATGTATGTGAACTTAACTTGTTTAATCATATCAAGCTAGGTGTGTCTTAGCTCAATGCTTCTCAACTGATTTTGCTTTAGGACTCATCCAAGTGGGACTAAACAATACAAAATAAAAAATATATATTGTATAATGCATGCATTTAAAAGTGACAGATGAATTATTGCCAGTTTAATTTGATTACATTGATAACCAAATAAGATATGGGAAGTGTTTTCTCTTTCTTTATAAAATATATATATATTTTTTTTTATTTTGTGATCTTATGCATGATAGTAAGTTGAGTTTTTATTTGCTTTTAGCATCAGAATTGATCTGAACTTTTTAGGTGGTGACCAAAAGAGAGCCACTGTGTTAGCTTACCCTAATGTATTATACTGCACCTTACCCATATAGAGAAGAGAGAGGAAAAAACGAGAGATGTGTATTACAGGATGTGATATATTACACTTGACAAATTGTATAGGTCGCTCCAATGTACCTTTCAAAAGAAATGGGAAATGACTTTCCATTCTGTTAATACAGAAGCCAGGCAAGGATATTATCCACTTCTAAGTACTGTAGAGATGAGAACTGCGGCAGGGATAGCAAACAATATTTCACACTTATGATCCAAAGACTCCAGTGGACATATCACCTCTCTCTCTCTCTCTCTCTCTCTCTCTCTCTCCAACCTTCAGTGTTATTGCTGAGTGGGCTTGATGTTATGCCGACTTGAGCTGTCAAGGTTTCTTGTTCATTGTGGCCCTGGTCATTGTCATGACATCTGCCTAGTGTATGCAAGCATGTGTACAAGAATATCTGTGCTTGTGGTACAGACTTACCGACTGCTCTGTCTTATTTTTCTATGTAGTACATTGATGTACTGTATGCAAGGTAAAATATTAAACATAGTAGGCACATATAAACTGCAAAATAACACAGACACTGTCAGCAAAATGTTTGGAGTAATTAAGTTTTAGAAAGTAGTATCTTAAGCTCATCAAGGCTGCTTTTATTTAATTAAAAAAATGCAGTAAAACAGTAGTATTATGAAATAGCATTACAATTTAAAATGACTTATTTCTATTTGAATATATTTTAAAATTCATTTTTCAGCAGCTATTCCTTCAGTGGCGCATGATCCTTCAGAAATCATTCCTCTGATTTGGTGCAGAGGAATCATTTCTTATTATTTTAAGCAGTTTTTCATATTTTTCTGGAAAACGTGATACACAAACATTCAAATGTCTGGAGTTAGTAAAATAAAATAAAAAACACAAAGTGGTAAACAGGCAGTGTGAACATAACCATGTGCACTCATGTGCACAATACTTCTCACACTCTTCCCTCACTCCCCCTCTCATTTAAAACACAGGCTGTACTCATACGGGTGACAGGCCAAGCCTTGGCTGTCAAAACACTCGCGGCAGGGGACGAGCCCAGCTGAGACAAACAAAGCCAAACGGGCCACGCTCGGTCGCCGTTCACAGTCTGAGGGCAAAATATTTAGACAGCTTGTTGCATATTAGTTCACAAAAACAACATATTTGTTTATCAGACAACATAGCAAATGATGAAGAAAGGATGTTACTGTCTTGTAATTTGTCCAATTTAGACATTCACATTGATCAGTCGTCAGTAACGCAGATGCAGCTTTATTGTTTGGTTGGTATAAATACCATCCTTAAAATATTCATTTTCGGTGCTATTCTTTCATATTGCTCTTGGAAAACTTTTTTTACACACCTTTACACATACTCAATACCCTAGAATTCATGCTTGTCCACATTAACGTCTGGACACTTTGGAGTCGCAAGCTCACACATACCCTGTTTGAACTTAACCACGCATACTGTATTCACTGAAGCACAAACATAAGGGACAAGCTTGACAGTAATAAACAAGTCTGATGGACACCCACAAACCTGCACATTTAAACCCCACCACCACACACACACACACACACACACACACACAAACTCCTTGTAGAACAATGTTAACATCAAAGTAGTGACATTTTAGCCAGGACAAACTTCCTTGGAGACACCAATCTGGCAAGCCTAAATGTTACGCTTGGTTTGCCTTGTCCCCTGACCTGTAAATAACAATGCTTGTCAAATACAGAGCCTGTGCTTCCTGGTGTCCTGCCCAGGTCTCAACCCTGATCAAAGAGTCCTAACACACACAAAAAGACTCAAAATGCACACAGGCTTAGAGTTCACAATATAAATTCTACTAAACTGTCTACATTTAACAAATGCACTCAATACTAAAAACAAAAAAAGTCCATACTGTCAAATATCCACCTGAATGAGAAACCTGCAGAAAACAAATCCATCAGTGCAACTAAATTCATTCTTAAACATTCAGTAAAAATTATTTCTTCAGTGAGGGGAGTTTAATAGAGTGGGAGTGAAAATGATGGTGTGCTGTTCACGCTTGAATGCTTCTGAACTTTATAATTGACTCCATTAATTTACTCTTACCTGAGCCAAACAGTTTCACAGCACTTTCTGCATGACTGCATGACAAGTGCCAACTCTGAATTCTAAGTGCTGGCAAAACCAACATCTGCACAGGAAAGGTTGTTATTTATTTTCGTTTCTATAAAAAGGATATTTAGTCAGTTCAAACAGAAATAAATAGAAAGAGCTATCAAACTGTAATGATTAATATGCAGTATGTTCTACCTACATTTTTCCAAAACTCCCAAGACATACAAATGACTGCAGTTTCCAGCTGCAAGGAACACTAAATGTAAAGCACTGACAATTTCTATTCCTTTTCAGACAAAGTGAGTGAAGTGACATTCAGCCAAGTATGGTGACCCATACTCAGAATTTGTGCTCTGCATTTAACCCATCCGAAATGCACACACACAGAGCAGTGAGCACACACACACACACACACTGTGAGCACACACCCGGAGCAGTGGGCAGCCATTTATGCTGCGGCGCCCGGGGAGCAGTTGGGGGTTCGATGCCTTGCTCAAGGGCACCTAAGTCGTGGTATTGAGGGTGGAGAGAGAACTGTACATGCACTCCCCCCACCCACAATTCCTGCCGGCCCGGGACTCGAACTCACAACCTTTCGATTGGGAGTCCGACTCTCTAACCATTAGGCCACGACTTCCCCTAATCAAATTATGATTACAGGTTCAGATTATCGATTAATAAAGACTTTAGTGCAAACACTTACACAATACTATGTTACTGGCCTCAAAACACTTTAACCATAGGGTATGATTTGTAAAATTAATATATTTTGACGTTCATAATACACAACCATCACTGTATGTATGGCTTATCTGATGTAGTAAACTTGCTCTGTAGCTCACCCAGTACAACGCACTTGCAATGCAACTCAATGCATTTTTAGCATCAATTACTTGACATTCTGCTTTGAAAGTGATTTGTGTTTATCAGACTCCCCCAATAACTACTACCAAGGACTCTCATCTTCTCATTAGCCCTCTTTTGAACCAAGACAAAGATCAAAGTCTGGAGACACCGCTGAAGGTCACCAGGGCTTGATAAAGTTCACCCAGAGCATGACAATGACAGATAGAGAAGAGTGGGAAAGAGCTCAAAGGTAGAACAAGAGCAGTGGAAAAACATACTTTTTGAAGCATCTTGAGATGACTTGTGTCAGCAGTCATGACACCTAATGATCCTCCCATCATTCCAGGAAATCACACGAGGAGATCCAATGCCCATGTATTGTTCTTTGAATTCTTCAAAAGCAAACAGCTCAATTTCAATCACAGCTCTTCGCTATGGAACAATATTTTTCAACTCTAGCCAGTTTATGCCACTACAATAACATATCAGCCTGCTAGGATTAATAGCTTTTCAGCACAAGGCCAGCCAGACTATATGTGTAGATGTACAGTATTTACTCTGATAGAGCTTATAAAGAGGATCTCATGGTCAAGTAATCAGACATGTTTGATTCATATGAAATGCGAATTTCAACTGTTTTAAGTGCTCAGTGTCTGAGGGTAAAAAGCAAAAAAGATGATAAAAAAGCATATAAAATTTTCTTTACAATTTAACTTATTTTTCTAAGAGTGGTCTGCCTTTTACCTCTTAAACTGTGTCAGTTCACGTCTAATATTACATGTTGTTTATAGTCACACAAAACAAAACTGACTTTTTTTTTTTTTTTTTTGCTTTAACAGCATGTGAGAGACAGGAACCAGGATGCTTGTGTGTCTGTCTCTCTCACAAACACACACAAATTGGCCTCATTGGCAGACAAATCATTTGCTGTTCTACTTAAAGCTTCTCTTATCACAGTTTTGCTTCCATGAGTCGTACATGCTCACTCACACATTCACACAGGCTGTCTTTTTCCCCCAAAGCATCTGATCAGTGGGGTGAATCGGTTAATGTGATGCAGGCACACTCATATTTCTCTCATACCTTTTCAATGTGTGTTGTGGGATGAATCGCTTATACTGAAGTAAAGCAAAGCTGCAGTTTTCATGCAGTTCATCATTTGTTAACAGAAGTTCCTTTCCTCCCAAAAGCCTTCATTTAATCAAACACCCACAGCCTGTGATATAATCCCAATATGAACTTTCGATCACCCCGTTTTAAATGCATACTCATTCATATTCAAGCTAACCATAACCTGCTTATGGATGAAGAGCACAAATGCGACAAGGAAACAGTCTTTTTATCTGCCCCTGCAATATTCCAAATCATTTAAAGGATTAGTTAACCTAAAAATTAAATTTCTTTCAATATTTACTTAACCTCATATCTTTCCAAAACCTGGTTTGTGAAAAACAAAACAACAGACAAAATGTAAGCTGTTTTCTAGAGAAATATATATAAATAAAATCCACTTTCATTTCATCCACATTCCATCCAACATACCATTTGTGTTTTTATTAAAGAAGGTAAGAAATACAGGTTTGGAATGACATGATGGTGAATAAGTGAATTTATATAGTTTACTGTGCCTTTTAATGACAACTTATGACACAGGTGTAAAGAGAACTTTGTAAAAGTTTGCTAAAGAAAAAGTTGTAAAATCCAGTTACTGAGTTCTACTTTATTTAACTTTGAAGGTGAAGGTGCAGTATAAGGAGCTTTATGTCTGACTTATGCTAATAGCAGAGAACATGTCATGTTCATCTTCAAACTTTCACATGCAAAATTATGAGAAATACTGTTCACTTCAACAGCACCCAAATCTACATAAATGTCTTTCAACAAGCATTTTACTTTCAAAATGGAGAATAAGGAGGGAACAGAATTATAAAGAGCAAATACTGCAGAAATTGGTCTGACATGAAGAACAATCTTTAACTACATCAGTATGAAAAACACACACTGTTGAATTATACTTTTTCTTAAGATTACTAAGCAGAGCACAACAAAATGAAATAAATGAAAAACAACAATCAATGTGCACTGGCATTTAAAATCAATTTAATTTACAGGAGCAGTGAACAGTCAAATGAAGTATGAATGTTATTCACATATTATAGTGGCATCTTCATGTTTTAGCCTTTCAGAGGTCATTACAGAAGAAAACAGCAGTTTGGTTCATCGTCAAGGATGTTGTCTGTTGACTGCTAATATCTTAAATCCATTAAATAATAAAAGGCCCTAATCATGGTATAGTTGACACCAGAGTTTATTTAGTTTGTCTGAAATGGGGTTCTAGACTTCTATTCGCTGGTATGGTAGAAATCCAGCCAAGCGTGTGCAAGTGAACTACTATTAAAAATTTGGCAGTGTAGTATAATGTATTTCTTATTAATATTTATCTCTACAAGCAGTTCCTTAAGTGAGAAGCGTGTATTCTTTGCATCTATTGGAATGTATCCAATTCAAGTCAGTAAAAGCAAAAATGTAAATAACCAGTGAAGCTGGCATCTTGAGTTCTTATCTAATTATGGTGTTAATAAGCCATCACTAGTGCTGAGACTACTCATGTTGATGATGCAAACATATCAGGGTAGGAAGCTAAGAATGACAAGAAACCTTTGGGGGACCAAGCATCCAGACCCAGGTTCATCTTCTGTTGCTTAGCATATGTCATAGTGTGTGATGCAAGACACACACACACATACACACACACACACACACACACACACACACACACACACACACACACACACACACACACACACACACAAACACACACACACACACAAACAAAACCTGCATGTAAACAAACACTCCATACAGTCCTGATTCCAGAGGTGGTATAAGATGACTACATAGAAACGTGATCATGACGTAAAACTACTTCACACTGACAGCTAAAGCCTAGTGCAATTGACACATGATACACAGATGGCGCACTGACACAAATGTGACAGAGGCCACACTGACTCAAGGCAACTCAAGGCAAAATGTCCATGTGCTCAGTTCAGACTCAGTGGAAGAAGGCAAAAACACAGGTACATGCACAACAAAATTATGAGATAGGTAAAAAAAAAATATAATAATAAAAAAAAATAAAGCATGTATAAATAAATAGGTGATGCATCTCACGGCTTGTTCTGCACATATAATAAATGCAGAGGGATGGATGTGTTAAATAACAGATTTATGAGTGGGAGTGCACTGATATCCGGGCTGGTGTCATTTTCCGAATTCGGCTGACATGCCATGCTTTGAGTTCGGGGCATTTTTACTTGTAAGCAAAGCATGTAGTCATTTGACCTTGGTGCTATTAAGTGGACTATGTGAAACACAAGCACTTTGTTTTGAAACACATTAAGGCATGTGTCAGACACTTTATAAGACGTTTTATCCTGCCAAAGCAGTCAGCATCATACGCATTAAAAAGCCAGAGGTTTATAGCAGCTGGTCCATTATCATCTAATGATACACATTTGTGGGTGTATAAATCAGATCCTCTCACATTAGATGTTCTTATACTCAGCAATAAATCCTAGAACAATGGCTATTTTTGAAAGCATATTTCATGCTAATGGTATGACGTGGCTTACAAATATTGACTGGAGTGTTTTGACATGGATTCGGAAAGCTGGGTGATAGAAAGACCTTTAAATAGGGTCTTACTTTGAAAGCCCCACCAGTTCAGAGTTGGTGAAGGCTTGTACTGATCCATTAGCCCATGCCATTTTGATGAAAAGTTTTATAAAGTTAGTCTCAAGCATAATGGGCTCAGGGTCATTGATATGGTTCAGAGACAATCTGATTTAAACAATGAGAAGAAAGAGATGAGATTGGACTCACTGCAGCAGTGAGTACATAAACTAAAAGGGCCTAATTTAGTGTGTCTATTATAACAAGTGTTTGAAAGAACCATCAAGAACCAGCAAGATTAACTGCAAATTCAAATTAATGAACAGTAAATACCCATGACAAAGTATAGATATATAAAAAGTGAGATGAATACTGACACTGGAAAAACATCTCACCAGTCTGAATCAGTCCTACAATTGAAAGCTCAAATGAAAAGTCACGCACACTCTTAAAAACACCACAATCACTTTAAATTAGCCCTCCCTGTTTTCCATTTGGGACTGATCACAACCCCAGCTCTGCTGCTGCCTCGCTCTGTCAAGCTTCACAGAAACCAGACACAAATTGGCTGTAAATAATAAAGTACTATTGTATTTTAATGGAGCAGCAGTGCTGTCTGCAGCCAGACGCATAATGGGGAGACATTTAAAGACTCAAAGATAAAAAACTGTGAGGTCTGTGAAGATGGAAATGTTGTGGTTGTGTACTTTTGCTAGCTGTACAATTTTGTTTTGAATTACAAACATGCAATTATTTCAACACAACTTGGTAAATAAAGCATGTAGAACATCTGGAGTTACGAACCTACAATAGCCAAAATGGCAATATTTCCATTCACCCAAATGGCTCTATTCGTGGTGAAATGTAAAAATGTGTGAACGCTTTACTGTAGTCATTCCGTTTTAAACTATTATGCAATTACAATGAAACACACCATTTCATCTGCTCAGTCTTTATTTGTGTGGTCAGTAAACTGGAATAATAATTTGCTGTATAAATACATCTAGACCAGTGATGTGTGGACTGTGTGGACAAGAATAAGGGCTTTAAATTATTTGCTAATGCAATGTAACTGTCTTACCACTTGGACCACTTTTGCCCACTAAATATTAAAGAGTTTAAACCATTAGCCATAAAACAGATGATATTTTCTGTCCTTTCCATTTAGACATCTCATGGGATCTATGACTAGCAACTTTCTGGATTAAAGTCTGAAATATAATCCTGTCTGAAATTTCAACATGAACAAAGTGCCTTCATCCACTAATAAAGACGTCTGTGACCCAGACAGAACTTGTATTAAAAAAAAAAAAAAAAAAAAAAAAAAAAAACCTTGTTAAAAAGGTCTCTACATAATCCTTATAATTGCTCAAATGCAATCATTATAGCATGTCCTATAACAAACTAGAGTCTGAACGTGCAACTTTGTAAATGTCTGGTGGAAAGAGTTTTGATGCCATTTAAGTTAATGTTTTGAGCACAGACATTTGCATAATTGTTATCTGGGGTAAAATATTTTCAAATGGGTTTAGCAGGTGGAATCTTATGCCACATGGCTTTAAACCTTGTGCATGGGTGGCACTGTGACCCTTCATTATGTTCATTAGGTTTTATGGTCTTGAACTGCACCAATTGTGAGAAAATTACATTGGAGCAGGTCACGAAAAATTACTGCAGCTGTATCCACCGGGAAAGAGATACGTGTTAAAACAACAGATAATTAAAGAAATTTATTTAGCTTATAGCTACCACACTAAATGTTTAAACAAATAAACAACTTGAGGGAAGCATAAAAAACACACTAAATAACCATCGGCCTGTCTGGGTATTTCAACAAAATATTGAGTGTGTGCTGTCTATTTGTATATCCATCTAATATTACTGAATATTATCAATTTACCAATGACTGGTTTGTGATCTATGAAATTTTTGTGGTGTTATTGTAATGATGTAATTTTCCTAGTTAAAACTCCATAAAACAGTATACCAATCCCGTTTCTTTTTAAAATAATCAGCCTATACTCATACCAATGTACCAAATCTGTGATATTGTAGCAAGACTGTCCCTATTTTACCACAGTTCCAATGCAATTTGCTCTTAGGGGAAAAGCTTCACACTAGGGTGTGTTTCAAGCTCTTTGCGACACAGCTTTTATTTACGGAGCAGAGACTAATGGCCACAGCACAGCCTATCATTTTATTAGTTCAAAGAGGTCTGTCAGAAGCATATTACTCACCGCAGGGCTCTCTCAATGCTGCATCTATAAGAAGAAAGAAGAGAAAGCGACAGACAGAGAGAGAATAACATCTAACACGAGAAATCGAATTTTTGTCAGAAAGGTTGACTATGGCACAAACCACTTTAATGGAAGTGCCGAGTTGCTAAGATGTGATTAACTCAATGATATTCTAAAATGCATAACAATTTTGTCCATGCTAATATGGAATGGCTTTATGACAGCATTTAGAAAGATTATAGGATCTGTCCATGTCCGTTAGGGTAGTTCAGAATGTTCAGAGGCAGACAGGAAATTAGGAACATTTTCATCAGGGAGGCCAAGGAAAAATGACCTTTCCAATTTCCTGTGACACCCTTCCACTTCCTGCTCACTCTGTGAGTCTGACAAATGAGCAAGGCTGAAAAAATAAATAAAAAATGACTGTCTTCAGGTGCTAAACGCATCTAATCGACTGGAAACAGATTTTAACTCCTCACAGCATGCTATTGTCTGCTAGCGAGCCGTGTGGAGCTCAGTGGAAACCGATACACTGAGGTCCAGCTCCATGGAGCCCAGAAAGATGAGATAAACAGAGTAATTGGTTCTCCACACTCTCTCAGATCAGCTCAGCAATATGGGGCCTTATAGCACATCAGTTTCTTGCCAAGATATACATCATGTCCAATAAATGCCACTGGTGAACACAGAGAAATTAGGATTAGTTTACAATCTTGACAACACTATAAATCAGTTGCCTGATTAATGAAATCAAACTAAGTATTTTTTTTTTGTTACTTGGTATCAATTTGCAGAAAGACCTACAATAGAAGTTTCAAATACAGATTCTGGAAAATTTGGCTTCAGATTCTCAGTTCCAGCTGATCCATTCTAACTGACCTTGCCTCTTCAGAGTCATAGAGTGCCGTTGCAGCAGAGGTACTTCCAATAACTGATTTCATGGTTCAGAGCATTAGTGCAGAGATGCTATTAACAATTACGATCATGTATCTCTGGAGAGGTTTCATAACAGCTTGTTAAGGGAGTGGAGTCTCTTCAATACTATGTTTTATGGTCTCATATTCTAAAATAGTGCACATCTACAACCATTAAAGTTAAGGGCCCAGAGCTGCCCATCAGTACAGCAGATTAAATGCAGCTAAACCCTCACCATGACTCTCATGCTGACTAAGTGTATTAAAGAGCAGTCATTTGCATTATTATACTATTTTGTGTACCTCTGTGCATAGACACCGATCCCGTGGGTGCTCAGGGGCTCAAGCACCCACAGAAAAACACAAGATAGTCTCAGTTCATTTTAACCAATAAAAAATGGACTGCAGCTTGTACAACTATATTCTCATTTTCATAGTTCATTTGAGGCAGTTTTTGGCATTATATTAATGGCAAATGTCAAGAGTGCATTACTGTAATACGAGAGGGTGCCAGCACGAATCTGTTGGCTTGCAGCGGCTTGCTCTCCCATATAGAGATCATGGCTCTGCGCTCCCTCAAATATTATGTGTGCATTTTAATTAGTGAAGCGCAGCCCTCATAGAAAGAATGTGTATTATTTGTTTACTAAATAATGTATTTGCAGTCCATGTGTTTCACTTTGCACGATACATTTTGTGTAGTGAATTCATCAAATACACCATCCAACAGAGTATACCCTATAAAAAAAAGCTAAAACCCCCAAAATGACTGGTGAAAATACGTCAGAAACATAAATTGATGCCTATGCCTCTATGTAAATATAATTTTATCAGTATTTGATATCTCTCACTGTACCTTAACCTGGCAGCATCAGAAGGAATCTTTACTGTATTTCGGTCCATTTATTTAATTACTGCAATATAAAAAATAATGGAATAAAAACAATGCAATATGCTAGACTAGAGGTTAAAAATTAAGAACAGAAATACATAGTAAAAATTGGGTAAAATAAAACTTTGGTTCAATTAAAAATTTGACAGTCCCCACTGATAAGCTACTAAATATACTGTAGAAACTTAATTTTCTGTAAAGCGGCATTGCAAAGATTTTAATCATGAAAAGCGCTTTACAAATAAACTTGAAACTGAATTGAAATAAATTCCCACAAAGAATTTGGTTCCAGTAACCATTTCCATAAAGAACACAGCATAATAAATATTTTGAAAAAAAATATTGAAATAAGAAATATTTATTGAAAAGTCATTAAAATGAGCGTATGTATGTGTGTGTGTGTGTGTGCAAACACACCTTTTGCAATGTCTTCAAAATTGTTTGAATAGAATTGTTTAAGAAACTGAAAGAATTGAATTCCTTATGTTATCTATTCCTAAACAAATTGTAAAAATAAGTGAATGGGGAAAACACAAAAGAACAACAAAAGGCAAAGCAAAAACAAACAAACAAACAAAAAACACAACAAAAACAACACACAAAGTGAAACAAAGCAAAAAATAAATAAAAATAATAAAATAAATAAAAGCAAACCAACAACAAAAACAAAAATCAAAAATGCAAAGATATGATCACATGAATGACAGGTCTAGAGTGAATGCTCTCTGATTTATCACTCGCGCTCGTGGAATAAAACTGACAGTGCTCTTCAGATCTCACAATTCAGTGGAGAATTAATAGAAATTTTATTCTGTATAAAGAACATGTGAGAATAAATTGGTCCTCAAATACCAATGATAACAACAACTAAGCATCCACTCTCGTCTCATGTGGGATACTCTTCTTAGGTGTTTGTTCACAATGGTTTTGAAACAGCGCCACCACTCTCACCCTTTTGTGCAACAGCAGATGCTCCGGGCATGTGATCTTAGCTCAAATCTGATTGGACGGCCCGTTTGCGGAACAATGGGGAAAAATATTGACACACAGGACGGGAAAAAAAATCTTAGCTTTTTCACACAGCGGATGATCGCGCTTGTTGTGAATAGCCCCATTTACTTACATTTCACTACTGGTCATATGATTTCTATATAACCATGTATGTGACAAACAAAAATCTTGAATCTTGAATCATTAGGGATCTATTGTTTTGATTCAAAATTGTCATCGTACCGAACATTCGCGGTGTTTTCAGCGATCTGTGTGAAAAGGCCTTAAGAAGGCATAAGGAATTGTAATTCATTGGTGGTGAGGTTAAATACTGCAGCTTTGCTTACACACACTCACTCACAAAAACACCCCCCCCCCCCAAGCATATACTGCAGGCAGGCTGAATGTGTGCCAGTGAATGTTGAAGCAGACATTATCTGAATGTATAATTGACAAGGAGGTGAGGGACACTGGTAGGTGAGTGTAGATTGGGGTGTAGGAGTGTGAGAGTGTGTGTGTCTGAGGTTGGCACATGGGGTGCAGGAGAGCAAGTTGTCTTGAACAGGAACACACGAGAGAGGAATGGCTAAACAGTCAGTAATTATTTCTCTCTCTCACTCACGCTTTCTTTCTCTCTAGTGTAATTGATTGGAAGGATATTCCTTGTTCGCAGGGCTGTTTGTAGATGCTGGAGAGGAAACGGGTATTGATCAGACATCTTAATGCCTGCACCTTTGTGTCGTGATCATTGCAAAGCCCACTCTAAATACAAGCTAGGCTTAGCTTTATTACACACAATCCGGGTTTATTTTATCAATAATACATCCCTAAATCCTACTCATACTTACAAAGGAGTTACATTAACACTGAAAATTCTCACAAGAAGATGTTCTGACAAACCTGCACCCAAGTGTTGGGTCAATAGAAAACAGACAGAAGATCTATGGAGGAAAGTCCAATCTCATATAGGCTAATTATGTCTGATAACTCATTTCTTCAGGTCTAGCTCTATCTGTCCTTTCTCCTCACCTCAGGGGCCATCCTTAATCGTGAGACCTGCTGATCAGACCAGATGTGATGAAAACAGACTCTCCATGTCTCTTCATTTAGCTCAAATATGCCTGTAGGAAAACAATTAATGAGCATGTACAACTAGCTATACTTGTATATATGGGATTATATATTTTATTAATTAATTGTATATATTCTTATATATGGGATAAGAATATAGGATTCTTTCATTCATATATTTGAGCATGGACACATTCAAATAGATTTGACAGTATTAAGACATTCATACTTTTTCAAAAGAGTTTAATTCAAACAAATGATGTTCTGCTGAAAATTCTGCTCTGCAATAAGAATATTATATATATATATATATATATATATATATATATATATATATATATATATATATATATATATATATATATATATTGGACAATGTTACTGTTTTACTCTATTTTTATCAAATAAATGCATCCTTGGTAAGCATCTGAGACTATATTTAAGAACTAAAAAAAATCTGTTTATTTTCAGGTTTAAACTGAATTTTAAATTGATATTTGTATATTCACACATGCTCACCAACAGAGAGAACTTCATTACATTGTCTTTTTATTAGAAGGTCAAAGTCTTGGGCAAATTGGCTTTTCCTTAAATGAAATAAAGACGGCAGAAAACACTGTTTGGTTTGAAGGACCATTTGTTGGAGTTGGCTTGAGAAAGAATAATTGGACCTCAAGGCTCAAAACAGGCTCTTAATGGCATCCTACTTGAGAATCTTCCTTAATTGCTCTCTTTAAAGGGGCTGAACGCTGACAAAAACAACTTATATGCAGACTTGTGAATTGGTAGAAAAAGGATATCCAAGGTTGTTTCTGTGGAAAAAGCAAAGAGGATGTGAAAGCTCTTTGTTGCGCTGTGTGAGAGGGACCACTTAACCTCAAGACCTTGACTGACAACACACAGACAGAGAGATGACATACTGTATGCAAATTAACAGTCATTGAACAGGCCCTCTTAAACACTTGGGATGGTTTTGATGATTGCTGATTTACAAATTTGACTAGAAAGGAGAACATAAAAAAATCACATGGGAGAGCTGGACTTTAAGAAGAAATGGATTTCTTCTTCAAGTCAACAATCCAATCCATTTTTAATCACATACCTGATACATTTCAATACTGAATGAATGCTAATATCGATCATTCTCCATGTGCACTTTATAATGCAGATCAACATTATAAAAAAAAGGATTTGACTTTGGAAGTGGTTTGGCCCATCGGTCAAAGCCTCATCTATCACACAAGTCTAATTTGGAGGAAAACTGATATAAAGACGTTTATTTATTTGATCACAGGTTAACAAATCCCCTCTCAATAAAACTATCCTCCATTCTTCTCTTTATCTGCCATTTTACCAGCTTACACATATCTCTGCACATCTCTTCATCATTCACAGCCTTCAGTCTTTTCTGCCACCTGTTTTTTCATCACCTATCTTTCTCGTTCTCTCTCTCCCTCACCTTCCACCACTTAGCGACCGAGAGCCAAACTCAACATCCCCACCTAAGCCCAAGGTCACAGTCTTGCAGGGAAATAAACACTCATCCTCTGCCTCTACTGCTCAGGCTGCTGCCACAGCATTATCTCACCTAAAATAACATTAATAACCTGAAAGAGGCAATATTCTAGCAAGGTCACAACAGTCTACTGAGATAAATCTCATAATGACATGTTTATGGTTAAATCACTGACAAAGACCGCCATAAAAACATGAGAAACTGCATAATGTTTTACACTGTAAAAACACTCAAATTCTTTTCTGGTGCTGTCTTAATCACACACAAATATGGTTTAAATCTTGCCTGTCAAAAACAATGAAAGTATGACATTAAAATGGATTTGAACATCAGCAGAGGCTCCTGTCAGATGAAAGACTCATTTAATCCAAGCAGCCGTGTTTACTTCCTCCTTGATTAAAAGATGCTTCCTTCTGTTCTGGGCGATATCATAGCCTGTCATAATGACTCCTTAATGCTACTGGACATTTGTGGGTCCAGAAATATAAAATACTTTTGAGAATTTGAAATGTCCTTCAGAGTAACGGGATATAGTTTTTATACTTCATCTAAAACTACAACCAGTTTTAGGGGCCGTTCACATATCGCCTCTTTTGCGCGCTCAAGTTCGTTATTTCCAATGTAGGTGCGCATTATGCGCGCTCATAATGGAAGCGACGCGCTCGTTTTTTCCAGGCGCGTCTGCACCGCATCGAGTTAAAAGCATCTCAACTTTTTCAGCTTCATCCTTTCCCGTAACAACTTTAAAAGCTCAGCCAAGATGAAGGAACAGCTGACCATAGCTATATATGGATTGCCATTTTGAAATAAATTTAGTAGCAGAGCTACTGCAAGCGATTTTTAGTGCTGCAAATCCATTTACCGTATTTTCCAGACTATAAGTCGCACTTTTTTTCATAGTTTGGCTGGTCCTGCGACTTATAGTCAGGTGCGACTTATTTATCAAAATTAATTTTACATGAACCAGGAGAAATGAACCAAGAGAAAACATTACCGTCTACAGCCGCGAGAAGGCGCTCTATGCTGCCAGAGATGCTGCTCAGTGCTCCTGTAGCCTACACTGAGCAGCATAGAGCGCCCTCTGGCGGCTGTAGACGGTAATGTTTCTCTTGGTTCTTGGTTGTAAATAAATGCGACTTATAGTCCGGTGCGACTTATATAAGTTTTTTTCCTCGTCATGACGTATTTTTGGACTGATGCGACTTATACTCGGGTGCGACTTATAGAACGAAAAATACGGTATCCTTTGCTGAAATTACTGCATCTTCATGGAGAGAGCAGGTCATGGTTGCTTAGCAATGGCTGACGCCTCAGGAGCGCAACTGCCCGAGCGCTTTGGAAAGGAGGAGAAAGCGGTGCGCCTAGTGTTTTCCACGCGTTTTTAGGTGCGATATGTGAACGGCCCCTTAAACTTCAATTGCATACATCAAAAGTCTCAAAATTTCGTAACATTGTTCATTTCATCCATTCATAGACCTTTTTGTAGATAACACATGGTTGCCATGATTTCCCTTCATGTCATGAAATTTCAGGTTCAGAAAAATCTGTACGTGTCAGACTTGAGAAACAACAACGTTGTAACAAGAATTTTCACTTCCTTTGATTTCAATCTGGCACTGATCAATATAGAATCATTCATCCATTAATAGTTGGAGGCAACAAAATCAACAGGAACAGAATTGTACATCAACACGGTCGCTGCTTCTATTGCAATACATTGCAGAATTGAATAGAGTAAAGGCCTTCAAAAGACATGCAGTAAATGGCAGTAAAGGCCATTCGGTGTTCTAATCAAGAGAAATGCTTTGCGTGGAAGCTGACTGACAGATTCTGATTACAGACAGGCTGAAACTGTGTGGAACAACTGCATGGTTCAGAGGACAAAGATTTTCCAGAAAGAAATCTTAGCGTACCGTCTGATTTTATACAGCTTTGAAATGAATGTTATTGTGAAATTATTGTTATTTCTTTTAGAATACAATTTATAAGGTTATTATAATTAACAAAAAAAAATAAAAAATTCATGACTTGAAATACATTTACCATTTATTTCGTTAGCAACATTTATTATTTTTATTTAGTTTATTTGATGTACTAAGATACACAAAACTAAAACTGAAAATATGAAAAACTATAGACACACCAAAAACTAACAAATTTCTAACTTAAAATTAAAAAGAAATATAGTAATACAAATGTTTTACATAATAGCTATTCTAAATCGATAGACTGGATGAAGATGAACACTGCAGGATAACAGATACTGTATAAAACCAGAGATAATCAGTAACCCAATTACCCTACAGAGCAAAATCTGATTAGCCTAAGAGCACCAGGAACATACACACTGAAAACACATTTACTCACATACAACAACATCCCCATCATCCCTTGTGGATCGTTCAGTTCTAAACCTTAAAATTTAAATGCCCTGATCATTCTTTTTGCTTGCATAGAAAACAGTAAACAAAGGCAACATGAGCCAGATGAGCAGCATGAACAGCTGTTGAACCCACCATGAAAATAATGAAACGCCTGGCAAATCCACACAGCAGTGGCGATGGTAAATACGACTCATCTTAGTCTAATGAAGATAAATCCTGAGGGTCTTTGGCCTTAAATCCTAGACATTAATTAGAACAACCATTTCACCAGTAATGAATGATGCCTAAAACACAAGGTTTGGCTCAGCATGTAGCCTTATCTGAGTACAATAATAGCCATCATTGTAATTGGCTAAATGCTTGTAAAATATTCAAATACCTGCACGGCGAAGCTGTGTCGCCAATCTACAGTATGTGTGTGTTTTAATGTGAGCTCTCTTAATTTATTCAACCTTCTCATTGCCATGAGCAACAACCTCTGAGCACCAAAAACACAGCAAGTGCTGTTCAATAACGGGCCTAATGAGTCTGGTATTTAGCCACAGATCTACACACACTCAGATATACACAGCACTGATTGGAGGAAATAGGTTTGATATTCAGCTCCACATATAACCAAATTCGTTTACACTGTCAGTATGTGTGCGTGTGTGTATGTGTGTGCTATTTTCTTGATCAATCATTGCAGTGCTCGATCACAGCAGGAATGCTCGTTCAAATGCTGCTTTAATTACGGTGGTTTTGTTTGTTTTATGTGAGTGTGTGTGTATGTGTGTGCGCTTGAGGGAAGCCGGTGTGAATATCAATGATTCCACGGGCATATGGCTGAATGTCTCAGGTGCAGTCAGGATACCAGGGGTTTAAAAGAGACAGGGTGATTCATTAGAAGAAAGACAACAGCTTAAACAGAGACAGAGACAGACAGGATGACAGAAGAAGGCAAACTGTAGAAGTATGAGTAGCTATTATTAGTCAATTAAATAGTACAACCTATCACAAAAGACCTGCCATGGGATGAGAATAATGAAAGAAGTTAATTATACAAACGGCCATGTAAATCACAATTGAGTGATTTATTTGTTGGATGCCACATGAGGATGTTCCACAATTAAGATGAGACAAGAACACATACTACTGTCAATGACAATTCTTTTCTTTATTATTATTATGTTAGAATATATATATATATATATATATATATATATATGTTTGTATATGTGTGTGTGTGTGTATGTAATTTTAAAATACAAAAAAATAATAATATATTTTGTAGTTGTTCAAGAATTTAGAAGGTTGTGTACACAAATTCATACAAACTTGTTAATTAAGTGATTTTTGTGTTATATCCTTTAAAATCATGTGGTGCGACCATGATTTATATTGAAATAAATCAATTTCCTTAACATTTTTTTTAGATGTTTTCAGCAGTTTTTAGAAACAAAGTATTTGCATTTCTTTTGAGTTTTTGTAAATAATGATCTCATATTTTTGTTTTATAATTTCAGAGTTGCCTTGCCTTAATTTTAGTTAGCAGACTTATTTTTTCTGTAAAAATTGCATAAAACTGTTTTGAAAATATTTTTAAAAAATACCATCCACTTAATCATACTATAGCAGTGATTGATATTTCAGCCACAGAAATTAGATAATTTATTTTTAAATGAATACAGTTATTGCTATTATTGGTCATACCACATGAAGAGTGGTCGCTAAGACCTGTTTTTGTTTTTATCGATTTATCGCCACGCTACAAATAACTAATGTTTTTAGTTAAAGTTACGTGGGAGAGGTACTTTGAATATATGGCATAAAATAATAAATGCATTATGTTGATCAAAAGTGACTTCCAATACATTTTTATTTTAAATAAATGCTGTTCTTTTGAACTTTCTATTCATCAGAGAATCCTGAAAAGCTCATAATGAATTACACAAGAACATTAGAAAGCACCAAATCAGCATAATAGAATGATTTCTGAAGGAAATGTGACACTGAAGCCTAAGATAATGGCTCACAGGTAATACATTATTACAAATATATTAAAATAGAAAACAGTTATTATAAATTGTAATAATATTTCACAATATTACTGGACTTTTGATGAAATAAATGTTTAATACAAAACATTTTGTTCAAAAACATTTTGTTCTGATCTCCTACAGTCCTGCTATTCAAACTCTAGGGGTCACAGAAATAAACATTGTCATTAACTTTGAGAGTAATATAAATAGTGTTGTTAAGGAACAATGACTATTACCAGCAAAGAAAAGAGAAAGCACAACACAAACTGTCACAAAAGAGTCAGCTTCCCTTACCTGTCAATCATCATGTCAAGTCCACATGCCCATGTGCAAGACAGAAGAGTGACAGAAGGAAAAAAAAGAAGAGACAGAGACATATTCGAACAGATGTTCTTACAATGAAACACTGTCAGAAAACACATCACGTAAAAAAAAAATATATATATAGTCATATATATATATATATATATATATATATATATATATATATATATATATATATATATACTTGAAAGTAACTAGTAGTATGTCACTCTCTCTCTAAACAATGCCAAAGTGCTGTCTACTTCATAAGCTGCCAGTAAGCATAAGAACTATCAAATCTGTTCTGTACAATTCACGACTAATAGGCTATTCCCACAAAAGCTTTCTGTTCTGCTATGTCTTCAGATGCACTTCACATAAACATTTGACTCTGTACTGAGACAAAAAGCTCATCTTAAAACGAGTGCTCATGATGAGAGAAGTGGCAATGTGTGACTGGTAGATAAATGATTCTTTTGGATCAGATCTTTTCAAGTTCATCCAGTTCACAAAAAACTGTCTGAATAATTTACAAAACATATTAATCCAGTTAATCCAATGCAGCAGACAACAAAAAATGTGGGTTTGTAACTTGGTTTCTTTACTTTCGGATACCAAATAGTATTACAAAAAAAAAAAAAAGTGACAAGAAGGGGGACAGGTGAAGATGGTGATGCAGAGTCCTACATGACTGTGCTATCGCATAATTCAAAACGTGTTCAAATGCACTCACACACACAAACCAATACACAGATTTTTGAAGCTGACAGTTTGTATAATAAGAGCCTAAATACAGCAACAGAAGTGCTTAAACATCACATTAGGAAAGTGTTTGCTTTCACACTCTAACATTTGGTGCACCAAGATGCCAGATCAGCAAGCATCGGCATCTAACAAGCATCAGTTCCAGAGCAGCACTGCGTACAAAACCAAATCAAAACCTAACAGCTTGGAGTTTAAAGGTTAAAGACAGAGCAACCAACCAACTGACAGACTAAGAGAGGAAGAGAGAGTCAGTGGCCTAGTTTAAATTTCTATGAAGTTAAAGTTCAGAAGAAAGTAAAATATATGTTGTTTTGTCTCTGCATAAGAATGGGATCATCCTTACAGTGAAAACCATGACTGGAAAGTCACTCTGCAATGTGCAGTCTTTAGTATAGATAACCAGTCATTAACCAGCAGTTAAATTGAGATGTTGATGTAGAATCCAAAAACCTAATGATGAATCTAAGGTCCAAGGCATGATATGATAAACACACACACACACACACACACACACACACACACACACACACACACACACACACACACACACACACACACTTAAACACAAAACATTAAGCCACTTAAACAGTGGCTTCCAAGAGTAACTGAAAGCTTAACAAATTCAAAGTATGCCAGCACTTGTAAGGAGCCCTTCAGTTTAATGGTTGATGCATTACAGCATCACAGTCAGCACTCAACCCCAAAACACTGACCTCTAACTGAGTCTGGAGAGGCAGACTGTGCCCAATGGCCATCTATCTCTCTGACAAAAAAAAAAAAATTCTCATTCAAATCTCACTTCTGTTAGTTGATATTTACGCTTACCTTCACACATCTCTAATGTCATGTGTACTTATTATTATGCAAATGAGCAGACTTAATTAGCACCCTGGTCATCTGAGTGAAGTTTAATCTCTAATTCATTAATACATATTACTAATTAGGCACCGGTGCCATTTTATTCCACACAAACATTATTGAGACACCCACTTCTTATCTAATCAAATCAATTAAGGCAGGAACTGGTAACTGAGCTCAGAGAGGAAATCAGGCTAATATCTGGATCAAAAGCATATCGCTCAACTGCACCATTTGCATGATTTGCATTTGGCTGTTTGCTTGTTCAAAAATGGTTTGGACAAACATTATGTAAAATCACGGAAAACTGTGCCCATAGTTAAAAAGCAGGTCTAAAATGTGTAAGGGTAACAATTTATTGGGATAGTTCCCTAAAAATTGCATTTTTCAAAGTATATTATTTACAATAGAAAACACAATACTCTGTATAGGCTTGTCTCTAAAACAGGTATACCCAGTGTTAATCAATTGAATATCAAAACTGACCGCCACAAATAGATTTTACAAAATGCTTTGACTTTGTTGAATAAACATGAGAACTGCACATTTCAAAATCGAAACCTGTGTGGTTGTTTTTATATCACTGTATTTCTAAAGGAATCCGACTGTCTTCAAAAAAATTTTGGATGCAATTTTCATTTAATCTTGCATGTAATGTCTGATAAATCAGCGTTTGTGAGCGGAGCACTGCTTTGTGTACAGCCGTAACTGGGGAAACCTCTATCTCTCCCGCTCTACAAGTGCCTCCTGCTGGCAGAGAATGAATCTACATATATATGCCGCCACAAATAAAAAGCAAGTCTGTGGGAAACACTACTGTTCCAATCTAGTACCTACAGTGTTGTTATTCAGAGCGTGTCAGAGAGACCCCAATGTCTTTCTCAATAACAAACAGCACCAGAGTACAGTAATTACACTTTGACTCTTTCTCTCTCACTTACTCACTTTCCTTTTTGAGAAAGAAAAGGCGAGAGGGAGAACCATGAACAAACATTTTACCCTCCTCCCTCTAATTTCTAAATGTTAACTTGTATTAACTCAAGCATGCAAGGTAGTCAGCAGCCCAAAAGGGACAGAAAGAACACTGGAATCACACAAAAACATCCTGCTCATAGATCAAAAAAACTACACTAAACTGCATTATATCTATTGCTGTGGCTAATTCAGCATCTGTCTGTAGGATTCCAGAGAGATTCACACATGGCTGGCATCTTTATGAGACTCATTTTCCACACTCACGCATCCAGAGAATGACATACCCTTTATAATGATCAAAACTAAATGAACATGAGGGGGATTACTACAGCCTATTAGATCCCTGAATGGAAGACTGTGAAGAGAATTGCTGGTGGCTGATGTGGCAACCCTGTAAGACAACCGAGATGAGCTCCTTGTGGTAGCCGGGAAAGGAAGCTGATGCTGATCAGATTGTCACAATACCATTGTCACATGACACTCTTAATGTGCAATGAACCAGGGCAGAGGATATCAGTTGCCAGGAAGCTTCGTATGGCAAGTTAAATGTTTAAATTAAGTGTCATTTTATGCAAGTGCCCACATTTGAATTAAACGCACATGCATCTACATTATTTTAGTGCCTCATTCACTAAAGGAATTATGCAAATCAGGTAATGCCATTAACTAATAACTGCTGCCATGATGAATAGAAAATGTAAACATACTTTAAACAAATTCTATTTACAGCCTGCTTTTTGCAAGCAGTAATAGAGCTACATTAATTGCACCAGGCAAATAGCATCGAGCATTTCAAATAAGGTTAATTCTATAAGTGTGTTTGCAATTCTCATGTTAAAAAACTATTTCTGTGCATTTAACATCATTCAACTGGTTTACAGGTTTTTAGTGAAGATGATACAGTTTTGCAGTAAAAAAAAAACTTCAAAAAGCTATGTCTACAGCATTCTTTATGAATGTATATTCATAATGTTTCCATTAAATGAGTCAGCTTTTTTGGTGCGGTACACACTCATTTCAACAATTAAAGAGAAGTTGTGTAAACATCACTTAACAATAAATCACTTATTAAAATTACAGAGACATACTCAAAAAAAAAAAAAACATAAAAAGGGTCCATATAAACTCTCTACATCTCTTAAACAAGACAGTGCTGCTTTATCAGCGTCTCAGTGGAGACAAATCTTCTGGCACAAAATCACTAATATCATTTTTTCCTGTCAGTGAATCGGTTAAGCTGGATGACCTGACAATGTGTGCCTTTATGACATCACTTCCCATCTAGAGAAAGAGTTTCTTTCTTATCAGGCACACATCTCTCTTCTCTTTGACCCCAGGCTACTCTAGGGACGTTCCTGCTGTTAGTGTACACTAAAAGTCATTTTATATGACAGGAGTGTGCCAAAGACATCTTACTATAAAGGACTTTTTATTTGGCCCAGAGGCCGAAATGTTTTATTTTATTTAACCCCCTTGCTCTGAAATACACTTTTTGGGTAAAATCTCCATAATCTGAAGTGAAATGCATAAGAAAAACACCAAATACTTTCAAAGAGACTTTGTGCCATTACAATGCACGTGCAAAGAGCTGGTCATTAAACAAAGAAAGTAATGATTGTCTCTCAGTGCTGATGAAGGAACTGAATACAAACAAACATGCCCTGTGCACACAGGGACGCATGACTGATCACACATGTGGCATGACGACCCAATAACCACCAAACTTAACCACTACAAATCAGTCAACTTGATCAGAACTGATTTTGCATGATAGAGAGGATGTAACTGACCAATAAAATGGCATGGCTGGAATGCTGTATTAACCAATCAACATCCAGGAACAGAGCTAATAGTTTTATTGTCATGTTGTCATACATACTGACTTCAGCTTGGATTGGACTAAATAAATAGACTGCTATTGTTATGTAAGTATGAGGGATAAATTATTTAGTGTACATGTCATTTAAAGAGTGATAAAGTGATAGAAATTATTTATTTTCATGCATTTTAAATGTTTAAAAATATGGAAACCACTCATTGCATCACACCATCTCCTGACTGCATTATTATTTGTAAAATAGGGGCTTTATGAAGAGTGTGTATACATGGTTATAAGTGTAACAGTTTATAGTTGATTAATTTAGGGAAATTATGGTAAACAGTCCCTGTCTGTATTTCAGCCAAAGGTTAATTTAATGCAACAGACTTGAAATCAAATCAGGGTTCCAACACCGTAACCCAAATTAACAAGAGAAAAAGTGGCTGTGTGTCTTAGAAATATAACCTATATTTCATTGTGTTCTGAATTGGAGCATACAGTATCTTGAATGAGGTCTTGCACAGGATAACAAGTCTGAACAAGTGTCTTAGCTATCAAGGCACTATTTGGCCAACCAGCTTATTCCTGCTTGAAAAACTAAATGGTATTGATTGTGTAAAAAACATCAACTTTGAAGCACATGCTGATTGATGGACTAGCATTAATTACTTACTACATTCCAGCAACACTACATTCAATGAAGGTAAAATAAAAAATAAAAACATAATAATAGTTCATTTAAATGGAACCGGAATCGGAACCTGAAAATGTGTATACTGTAATATGTGTTGAATTTTGACATTACCAACCTTTAAATTAAGCTGACAATAATTAATAAACAGTATTGAGCATTGAGTAGTTGAGTATCGAGCATTTTTCCTTACCACTATTTTTTTAATAGTTGTTTAATGATTTTTATGGAACTGCAATCGGAACCTGAACTGTTAGGTGTAACCGGAATCGGAACCAGAAAATTTAAACTATCCCTTTAAGGTTTTTGTATTTTTTAGCACTACAGTACTGCAACAATAAGCAGCAATGCAACCGGATCAACATTTCTCCTGTGAGAATGAGATTGTTCTGCATCAGGGGATGAAAATGTACAGACACTTCCTGTACAGAACAGAGAGCCCACAAAAGAGCTGTGAAAGCAGCTCACTCAACTGCTGCTGACTGGCCTTTGCCAGTCACCAAAACATGGCTCACACACCCTCACAGACACAAACAAACAAGGGCTATACACAACCCGGACACTACACAGAGACCGACATACTGCTGCTGGCATCAGCAACATGGCACACCAGACTTTCTGCTGAGAGCGGCTATTCACTAACAAAGAGCTCAATACAGTCTCATACAATCAGCAACGCCTCCAACATAAGACCCAGTATTGATAAAAATGTGGTATTGTAATGAAAGAAGAGAGGGAAAATTAAATTAATTATTTAAATGGAATTTGTCCGTCTGAGATGTGGTCATGTCCCATGTAAGCCTTTTTGTTAACTTCCCTCTTCACCTTTCTGAAATGTCCTCTCTGCTAATGAATTAGTATGGATTTACGGTAAACAGTCCCTGTCTGTATTTCAGCCAAAGCTTAATTTAATGCAACAGACTGGAAATCAAATCAGGGTGCCAACACCGTAACCCAAATTAACAAGAGAAAAAGTGGCTATGTGTCTTAGAAATATAACCTATATTTCATTGTGTTCTGAATTGGAGCATATCTTGAATGAGGTCTTGCACAGGATAAGCTGATTTTATGCCTCTTTGAAATCCCGGTTATAAGAACACCATAATCCTTGAGTTAAATCACATTTGTATGCTGTCAGCTTCAGAAGAGTCGCCCCTGCAAAGTATATAAATTTGTGCATGCCATGTTATAACAAGGATTCAAAGTCAAAATAATAATTTAATATGCTGCCTATCTTGCACAGAATATGCTCCATCTCATCCCGAAGGCTTATTATAGCAGCTTATTTGAGATATTGTAAATGGGAAAGGTTGTTCAGGCCACAGTATTGATTGTGTAAATGCATTCAATGTATGCGGCTGTAGACACCACGCAAGTAGGATTTCTGAGAATTTATTTGCACTGATCTTTCTACACTCAACTCCCTAGAGAAGAGCAAATATTATGTCTGCTCAATATGAAGCAGCGTCTCAGAGAAAAATTGCATATGTGTGTGCATTTACCTGCCCTCCTGCAGCTAATGAGCTGTCAATTGCCTGAGCGTCAAACGGTAAAGACACATCGAAAGCTCTTCAATCTTGCCAGAGCCAGACACATGCAATCAGTACGTAACCAATCAGTGTCAAACGCATCAAATTAGCATACCACATCAAACCTCATTTGCATAGTTCAACCTGACCATACATAACACCTGACATTAGTATAGCATTATACTGCTGAAGGTTATTGAAAGTTATAGGCTAAAATTAGACTAGAAAATTTGGGTTGGGTAAAATTCTGTATCCTCTTTAATTCATGAGTTGGAATTATAAATGAATAGTGTTGATATAGAGTATTATGGTAAATTACTTTTTAATTTAGTGTTTTACAACCCTCTACGCACACCTTGGCAATATACTCACCATTGGCGATATACTGACCATATCTTCTTTCTGCTTGTTCTAAAAAGCTGAATAATTCTAAATGAACTCCATTATTTTGACAGGAAAATACAACAAGGAATATAGTTTACATGTAGCACGTCGATTCAGTGTAGTAAAACTCCCACTCTTTCTCTTTGCATGTGTGAGAAACAACGCTATCAGCAAAGCGACGGCGAGTCGTGCTCCTTCACACAGAGATTACAGTTTGGCAAATATAGGTGTGCTGTGCGTCCATTGAGATGAATTGAAAAGTACAGATCGCTTGATGGAGAGCAAAACTCTGAAGCGCTCAGTGTTCAGCAAGTGAAAATATATCTGTGCTAATCTTATAATAGCCTCGAACACACACACACTGGCGAGTAAAATCTAAGAATTTATTAGCCAATGGCTAACTATAGACATCATTTAGTCACCCAGAGGAAAATTTAGTCACATATGGAAGTGATTTACTCGCAATGTAGAGGGTTGGTTTTATGTAATGAATGTAATCAACACTGAAGCTGAAAAATTATACTTTTTGTCTTTGCATTTTTAAAGCTGCTTTACAGCAAAATTTGGATTTGTCTTATATTTGATAAGGTGTCCTTCCCCATGTTACTTCTCTGTTAATACTGTGATGCTGCTTTAAAATCTCGACTGTATAAAGCGCTATTTAAATAAAGGTTACTAACTTTTTTTGAAAATTAACATTCAACAGCAACACATAACATAAATTGTGGAATATAACTATTTTAGTTCTACTTTCTCACATTCAATTTCAAATTATGATACTTGCAATTAGTGTACTGCACTTTGCACTCAGTGAATAATGCAAGTCATAATTCTATTTTAAAAATAGTCATAGGATTAAAAGTAACAAAAAAAGAGTCAACGAGTCTGTTGCTGTCAAATCTTTTCTTTCACCACTATTAAAATTCAACACAAGGAGAGGAGAATAAAGGTGATAGATTGAGGTGAGATCCCTCAGAAACGAAGGGGTGGTAGTAGCAGACACAGATGTTAAATGTGGAGATGTGTACGCTATGTTTACTTGATAATACTTGATGACCCAATCACCACTGTTCCTAAGAGCAGACCATGAGCCAATGTGGTAGGCGTATTGTAATTCATTCCGGATAAACACAGAGTTGAAGAAACAAAAACTAGAAATGTTTAGGTGCAGGGGCTTGAGATGTCTACTTTTAGAAATACTCCTCTCACTAAAACAATGAACATAGTATTTTCAGACACTAGCAAATGTAGTTATGACTAGCAATGTATATATTTTTTTCCAACAACATGTTTAAGAAGGAAAAGTATACCGTCTTTAGAAATCCTGTGAAAGGAAACAAGAGTTTGATATAATTTAAAAAACAGCAGACCACTAAAGTGAATGAACCAACTGTTAAAGGCGCAATATGTAATTTTTCTGCTTTAAAAATAGCAGATATCACTATATCTATGTTATATATATTTTTTAGTACTTACATTATCCCGACAGTTTCCACGAACTTTCAAATCCGGAGAAAATTATAGTTTAATTAGAAGACACGGCACGTTTCTTTATTTCCGCTTTGTCGCCCGTCTATGACGTCATAAAAACTTTGACCCCTCTAGCTTTTCTTACTTCCTGCGGAACCCGGCGGAGCCGCCAAATACAAAGGTGAACAGAAGCAAAGACGAGACGAAGAAGAAAAAGTAGTAGCTAGCCTTGACTATTATATTTTATATTTATATTGTTTATATTAGTATTTATACCTCAATCAATAACTTAGTTATGGATCATTATTATGCTTTGCCTGCACGTTCTGTGAAGCGCAAACGTACGGGTGAAATAAATGACCTGAGAAGGTTTTGGGACGAAGAAGAAACGAGACACGGGTAAATATTGGAGTTGCATTTCCAAGATAGAGAGAGCTTCGTGACAAGCTGAAACTACAGAGAGATGTTTGCATTCTAATAAACAGGTATGCATCCATTCAGCTAACTATATCTATTCGTATATTTTGTGAAACGATCATGTCTTGTGTAAAACGCAGACGGACTAGCTCTCATGTAGAGTATAATGTAAATCTACATGTGTTCTATATCTAGCAGGATAAAGTAGCTTCAAATGCAGTTCACTATCTTGTTCAATATCATAGTATAAACATAATTATAATTATTAACGAAAGGCAACCGTTTTTTTTAACATATATTACTACTAGCTAGATGGAATATTGATTTGATAGGGGTCTGATAATTCATATATCTCTCCGTTCGAAAATACGTGATTGTCAAAATACTAAGGCCGGTGACACACTGGCTGCGTGGCGTCTCTGCTGCGTGCCAGAAGCGTGGCGCGCTGCTGCTGCTGTAGGTGACATAGAGGGAGACCGCCGACAGACCAGGCTCTTGTCTTCATGACAACAATATCTATACTTCATGTTGAACATAAATATAAAGCCTACTGATAAAGGACACCGTCAACAGTATTGACGGCAAAATAGACTATGTTTGACAGGTGCAATATTTGAAAATCGATAATTATTTATTTATTTTTTAAAATTACATTTATATCTGAATTTATGTCTTACCTATTGACTTTCAAACATCAAAATGTCATGAATTAATATGTATTTGTGTACAAAATTACATATAAACATATTTTCCTATTATATTTTGCCTGGAAACGCTTCCAACACGCTTGCGTGTCGCGTGAAAAATAGGCGTCGGTTCCATTTCTAGCATGCAAGTGGTTTCCGTGCGGCTCGAGCCGCGCCTGAGATGCGCGTCACACGCAGGCAGTCTGCAAGCTCTAACCTATTAACATGGGAGCCGAATAAAAAACTGACACGCCACGCAGCTGAGATGCTTGCGCCACGCATCCAGTGTGTCGCCGGCCTCAGTTAAAATGTGGGGAGCGACAGAGCGCGTGTTCCAATGAACAACAACTCCCATGAGCCTACGCTCTTTCCCGACGTCATCAAAGTACGTCTTATGTTATTATTTTGATTGAGTGACCCCTGGTGGCCAAAAATTACATACTATACGTTTAATCAATTATTGCTTCAGTGGGTCTTAAACAAGTAGTCATTGATGCATTTCCTCCAGTTAAAATATCAGGAATAGAGGTTAGGAAAAGAAGTCTGCTTGGAGTCAGTGGAGGTGCTGAAAAGCGGCAGTCAGCAGGTTAGAGTCCACCTGGCACTCAGCCTGAATCTCAACAGCCAAAACTCACAGTCAACCACAGGAGAGAGAAATTTGGAAAAGACCCCATGCAATGTGTTTCACTCCCCCCACTGCTCCCTGAGAGTGAACAATAACTTCACCATCCATTCCTTTCTTCCTTGCACAGTTCTGCCTCTCTCTCCATCTGTAATGCTGCATGTCAGCAGTGTGGATGAGAAGAACACGACTGGAAATCAACCAACTAAGAAGAAATCAAAAGCTTTTAAGATGTTACTGTCATAATGCTTCATAATAAAAAAGCTTTCTGTAAAATTTAGAAGGAAATTATATAAAAAATATCAAATTCAGAAAAATATAATCTTGCTTGGTTCCAAGGAGGTCTACATAATACCTTGCAGAAAGCGGTACATTAATGTTCTTATTCATCCCAATAGCTGCTGTTTGGCTGGTGCAGGATGCTTTGGACTACTGCTCTGTTCAAAAGTGTAGGAATAAGCATTTTAAAAGAATGTATACTTTTATTTATCAGTGATGCATTACAGTGACAGTAAAAACTTTTACATTGTTACACACACACACAAAAACATTTCTATTAATCAAAGAATCCTGGAAAATATATATAGAGATATTTTTTATTATTATTACGAAATGCTTCCTGAGCACCAAATCATATTAAAATTATTTCTGAAGGATCATGTGACACTGAAGATGGGAGCAATGACTGCTAAAAATTCAAGTTTGCCATAGAAAGGATAAATAATATTTTCAAATATATTACAATAGAAAACAATTATTTTTTTATTCATTATAATATTTGTTGTTTATACTGTGTTTTTGAAATAAATGCAGCCTTAGCATAGGAGACTTTTTAAACACATTAAAAATATTACAGACCCCAAACTTCTTGGAAAAGTCGTGAAAGCGATTTTAAAGCTGCCAGTTGTTATTTTTTTAAAGCCAATTACATGAGCCACAGGAAATGTATATTGTGTCTACAGAAAAGCCAAACCTTGACCTACTGAACACTGTTTTAACTATTTTAACAATATTCTAAGTGTTTCTCTAATTCATGGGTTATTTTACTACTCGCAATGATTTCCCATGCATTTTCATTAATCTGGTAAGAAGAATGTCGCTGTCAGGGCAATAAATATGAAATACATTGAAATGATACTGATGATGTAAATGGATGAAATGACTGCTGTTTATACATTTTTTTGTTTGTGATTTGTGTGTCAGCCAGGGAGTTTGAGCTCTGCTCTGTCAGCAGATTTGACTTAATTTTAGAGCACTGGCTCTGCACATATATGATCGTGTAAGCATGTGGGTGTGAACATTTCATAGAACTAAATGACCTCCATCAGACTGATGAGTCAACCATGCAAATGCACCAAATGTAGACCCTCAAACTTCTGCAAGCAAAACACTAACCCTAAGAGGAATAAAGGAATAGCAGGTGAAATTATTCTTTTTTTAAAATCCTTCTTAAAGCTTCACAGATGGGGACTACAAAGCAGATAAGTCTCAGGCAGTGGCTTATCATATTTCTCTACATTATGCAGAAATACCTTTGTGTGTGTGTGTGTGTGTGTGTGTGGAGACCAAACATACACTACTATTCAAAAGAATAGAATTAGTCTTTTATATATATATATATATTTACATTTATCAACAGACTTTTGAACTTTAGAATAGATCCTTCACTTTAAAATTGAACTTTAAGATTGGAACAGCAAACGGTTTAATTTCATCATTAAGACCGCTACAGTTTCAACTCATGTCATCATCGTGTTGCCACTGAGCATGTCGCACCTTTTTCAATAAATAAAACGTAATGCTGCAAAGCATTTGATTTTGCCTGTTTTCTTGATTTAGACATTATAAATCAAACACTGATCCAAAAACCTGCTTGGATATACAAAATATATGGGCTATTTATTAAATTCATAAACAATAGACAGTTGGAGAAGCTGTTAATTACTGTGCATCAGAGTTTCAGATGACCGTGATTGACCATGATCAAGTTAACACATTCAATGTGACTATCCCTTTTTCCTGACGAATTTTTGTTCCTATGACATTGATGAAAGTCCTTTAATAGTGGATTAATTACAGCAGGAACGGCACCAAGAGACAATTCTTCTTTATATAGCTGCAGCTGTACAGATTTAAGCTCTTTTACCCATGATTCCCAGCAGCCTGAGATATTCGTTCCATCCAGAAACTCTGCTATGGTATTGCACACAGAAAAGGCAGGGTGACATCACTGCAGTCATGCTACATTACACTGTTTTTTTTCTTCTTCACTGGAGTCCCTGAACACACTTAAAAGTGCAACT
This sequence comes from Carassius carassius, assembly GCF_963082965.1. Classification (NCBI taxonomy): domain Eukaryota; kingdom Metazoa; phylum Chordata; class Actinopteri; order Cypriniformes; family Cyprinidae; genus Carassius; species Carassius carassius. Next base: position 10,880,310 of record NC_081781.1, on the reverse strand, counting down.
CCTCTGCTGTTAGCAAAGCAGAGCAGCAAGCATTGCAGGAAAACTGCGTAAAATCTTAAAAAAAAAAGAAAGCTCATTTAAAGGGGGGGTGAAATGCTATTTCATGTATACTGAGTTTTTTACACTGTTAAAGAGTTGGATTCCCATGCTAAACATGGACAAAGTTTCAAAAATTAAGTTGTACGTTTGAAGGAGTATTTTTGTTCCAAAAATACTCCTTCCGGTTTGTCACAAGTTTCGGAAAGTTTTTTTGGAGTATGGGTCTGTGTGACGTCAGATGGAGCGAAATTTCCTTATATGGGTCCTAAGGGCACTTCTGCCGGAAGAGCGCGCGCTCCCGTAGAGCAGAGCGGAGCAGAGACATTCACTGATCAGAGCGAGAGCGTCGCGAAATGTCACAAAAGAAGTGTGTTTTTGGTTGCGAGGGCAAGACAACCCTGCACAGATTACCAAAAAAAAAAAAAAAACATTAAGGGACCAGTGGACGGAGTTTATTTTTACAGAGCGTCGACAGAGTTGTGCAAGTGTTTTTGTTTGTTCCCTGCATTTCGAAGATGCTTGTTTTACAAACAAGGCCCAGTTTGACGCCGGATTTGCATATCGTTTATTTAAGGATGATGCAATCCCAACGAAAAAGGGTCACGATCGTGTGTTGGAACCGCAGGCGGTGAGTAAAACTGCTTCAAATATCTCTGTGTTGTTAACTTAGCTATCGGCGCGTAAGCACATCAAGTAAACCTTGTACACCTTTAAAGAAAAAAAAAAGACGACAAAAGTGGAACTTAGTCATTTTCCAAAACCGCTAAGCAAATATATACAGTTTCAATACATACCACATAGAGACGTCCTGCTGTAGTCATTGCTGCTGTTGCTCTCGTTCAGTTTCAGCCTTGTGATCTGATTCTGGATCATAAATAAACGGCTGAATCTGACTGTTAGCCATGGTTTGTTTTGGATGATGGGTTTTTTTTCCTCACGGTAATGTCACAACTTCCAAACGCTCTCAACGCAAAAGCCTACTCGCGCTCGTGATTCTTTAGCTCCAGACTATTTTTCTCTTATAAATATAATAAAACTAAAGACTTTTTGGAGATATGAAGGATGCAGTACTACTCTATAGGTACTCAAGATTAACAGGAGATTGAGTGAAAATGAGCATTTCACCCCCCCCTTTAAAGTGTCTTACACTGAACAACCAATGCCACAAGAGTCTTCATTTCCATTTACAGCACAAAGCAATAACATTTAAATAATAGGTTAAATTGACTGTTACGTTTGTGACATTTAATATTGTATTTCATTTTGTGCATTGGTTTATGATTCATAGAGCTTTTTCTGACAAATATTAACACACAATATTCTCCAGACTGTTACATCATGAATTTGAATATGGTCTTGACCTTGTCTACTGTAAAGCCTCCATCCATGTTTTAATGCTGTTGCATTATCCTTTATTCTGTGCTGTGAATGACAAAAACATGCTTTATTAAGCTTTGCTTGTTTTCAGAGCCTAGAGGGATTACATAAAAAACGAACTGTATTATAAATCATGAGTAAATAGAGAGAGAACATCAAAACCACATTCTCTGTTAAGTAAAGAATAAATGATGTGTTTGCAGAACAAATACAGAATTATTTAGTCACTGTGAATAGGGATGGCTTTATTTACTAAATCTTGACCCATTGTCCAGTAGTGTTGTCAAAAATATCGATATTTCAATAAATATCGATACTGAAATATCTGAACGGTACCAATACTAATTTCCAGAAGTATCGATACTAGCCGCGCTTTCACGCGCACCGCACGTGCACCACACGCGCACTCGCACTCGTCTCATTCGCTCTGGTTAGCAAAAGTGAAGTGAATGGAAAGATGGCGAGTGCAGCCCCCGTGCGACCGGCTTTGGTTGATAAGGAACACAGCAGGAATGCTATCTGGAAATATTTTGCATATGAGGCAAATGAACATGGAAAGCCGAAGGACACAAGCAAGCCAATATGCAAGAGATGCTACAGAACAGTGCTAACAAAAGGCGCTAACACCACTAATATAGCAAAGCACATGAGAGACCGACACCCGGATCTGTATAAAGAATTTCTCGAGGTTGGATTTATTATTATACATTACTGACACTCTATCCTCCAAATTGATACTGTTAAGAGCTTTGACACAATCTGTATTGTTAAAAGCACTATATAAATAAAGGTGACTTGACGACTTCATGTCGATCCAGTGAACACTGTTTTCGCGTATGATGCACGCACGTTTGCGTTTAAATCTGTTCATCAAATAACGTTAATGTTTTAACCCTCTAAAGTCGATTAACGCGGATACGCGTTTTGAGTCATTTTCTCCCGATAACCCCGAAAAGAACTTAAATTACACTTTCAGTTTTAATCGTACAGATAAGAGCAATAGTACATCAATCGAATCTGTAAAGGGTCTACTTTTTTTGGATACAGACATAATAACAACAAAACTTTGTGCACTTATAAAATAAAGATAACAAACAAGGTGTGCTGTCTGCAGCCTTTGTCTGCGCTGATCTTCATTTACAAACACGTCATTAAAATGAACGGTAACTCCGTGAATACTCAATGAAGAGACATGAGAGATATATCTATAGAAAGCTTGGCATGTCTACTTTTAAACTAAACAAGTGCCGCCGATAACAGATATTCTGTGAGAAAGTAATCCATATGAAAACAACGCGTCTGTTTTTCAAGTCTTCCTTCATTACATCTAATGTGACCACGCCCCCGCGCTGAACGCGCTATTCAGATTCAAACTGAAGCGTGCGGCTTGAATATGCCCCGAGCGCCAACCTCCCGCTCTCTCTCGTGAGGCCAATAAGGAAGTGACTAAAACTGCAGTTCATCGACTGGCCGCTTGAGGCTGGACGCAAAAGGGAGTCAGCCCCATAGACTCCCCATGTTAAAATGCCCAACTTTACAGCAGGAAAAAACATGTTTACAGCCTGGTTCAAAAAATGATTTTTGTCTAAATAGCTAATTTTGCCCTTCATGACAACTGTGAGGGGGGTGAATTTTTTTATAACTCATCCGTTTAAATTATATTAAGACTTAAAGTTCTGCATAATTAAGGGCGTAGCCACTTGAGTGACAGGTGGATTGCCGCTGCTGACACTGCCATCGTGCTAGGTGGGTGTGGCTACAGCAACTAGCTCCCGCCTTTTTGCCCATGTTTGATGTCCGGGAGAGTCGCGCGGTGACGCGCTGCCAAGATGGCGACGGCCCGCTCTACACACTTTAGGCTTCAAAAACTCTCTTCAGGAGTCTACGGGTGACGTCACGGACACTACGTCCATGTTTTTATACAGTCTAGGATACGCCCACACAGAAGTAAAAGCAGTGAGACCGTTCAAGTTTTTTTATTTTACTGTTTGCTTCGCAATGAGAGGAATAAGACATAATTCACACCAAAAAAAAGGGATGTGGTTGAGGATTTGAGAAATGGATTTCCTCAGAAAAAAAAGAATGAGGCACTTTATTCAGCAGAGATCATAAACATGAGTAAGTCTCTTTTTATTTATTTATATACTTGTACTAGTTTTCACATAACGTGTAAACATTTTACTAGTTAGACTTTTTCCAAACTATAATTCCTGACTAAATGTATAATCAAGTGAAACATTATGAAGTTTCAATAACAATATAAATCCTAAAAAACCTAAAAAATATTCTCAGCTCTTTTCAACATTAATAATAATAATAATAATGATAATAATAACAACAATAAATGTTTTTTGTAGAAAATAAGACTGTTAAAAGGACTTCTGAAGGATTGTGTGACTGGAGTAATGATGCAACAATTAGTTTGAAAGTCAGCTTTGATTGTTTCTAATAAACTGTTTAACTGCTCCCCCAAGTGGATATTAAAGTATGTTGTGGGATAATTAAAAATATTCTAAATAAACTACAAACAAAATTATATACATTTATTTTGTCTTCACATTCTTTCTTGTAACTCCTTCCTCTCAGTGACAAACATGACTGAAAGGCTCATTAAGCAGCTCATTATGCAGGCCTTTGTCTTCTCAATTGTAAATCACAATGATATTCATGATATTTGACGCCTACTTGCATATGACTTTTACCAACAAAAAGTGTCTTATAAAATGTAAATCAATATATTGTTTTCTGTGAGTGAGTAAACGAGATGATTTTCACATCATTTAGAAAGAAAAATTCTAGGCTACAAGCTCCAGTTCTCAAAAATCCCGGGAACCATTGTTCTTTATGTGTTTTTTTTGCCTTATTCAAGTGATTTAACATTTTTAGTTTTTCACTAACCACGCATAACATTTTTTTTCTCAAAAATACAATCATGTACATGCATGCATTTCACATATTATTATAGCCCAGTTTGTGCTGATTACAGTGAGATTAGACTTTACCCATTTAGATATTTATAAGAAACTGAAAAAAGCACAAATGTCAGGGCATGACAAAACTTCTCCAGGCCCCAAAAATACCCTTAGACTCCAGCTTTTATGACCGATGAGCAATGCTCAAAACTAAATCAGATCTGAAGAGTCTGTTAGCAAACATACAGAGGGAAAAAAAGAGTGAACATGGAGAGGGTTCATCATCCAGAGAAGATGAGGGTGCAGAAATAGAACTCAAAAATGAGTTTTCAGTATATGAAAAGATGCCTGAAATCAGTGCAGGAGAGGACCCACTCACATGGTGGAGGACACATGAGACAACTTTACCTCACCTTGCCCAGTTTGCTAAGAAGTATCTGTGTATCTCTGCTTCAAGTTCAGCTTCAGAGCGTGTATTTAGTACATCAGGGCTCATTTGCAGTGCAAGAAGGGCACGACTTACAGAGGAGCACATTGACATGCTGGTGTTCCTAGCTTTAAATCTGAAAGTTGCAAAACAACTGTAGGATACAGTAATGGGTGTCAATCTCACTCACCTCTGTAGAGAAAATCTGCATAAAACTGCAGCAACAGATTCCATTTAATTATTTTGTTTACTAATTTGATACTTGATGCATAAGATTGCACTGGTTTTGTTTTTGCTTGAAGTATCTTTTGTTGACATTGTGATTTGATTTTACTTGGAAATACAAAAGATTGCACTTTTTTTTTTACTTGCACTTTATTGGTTTTTGAATGTAATGCAATCTGAGAGGCTTTTGAACAAGTGCACTACCTCAGGACATTTTTGTTAATGTAAAATATATGTTCTAGACTTGTTATATTTAGCTTTAAATAAAAAAATAACTCCTTAATATTGTGGCAGTTATTTCTCTGTGGTATCGAAAATGGTATCGAATATCAATATTTTTCAAGGTATCGTATCAAAGCTAGAAATTCTAGTATCGTGACAACACTATTGTCCAGCTATGCAACCACCTCACACTGTGGTTCTTATACCATGACCTGCATGACTGCCTCTCTTTTAACGGGTTTCTGATGCTGTAGGAAAGCAGGATTCAGTTCCCCCTCCTCCACATGTCACAGTCTTAGCAACAACCTAATATTGCGGGTCTTTGCATCAGAAAACAGGGGGAATGTGTAATGTGTTCAGCTTGCTTTTGTAGTAGTGTACTTCAAATATAATTTAAAACAATGACTTATCACATCATCTGCATTAATTCTGCTTATAGTATACTGTTAGAAAGAGCAATAAATGATGGTTAACCACTACTCCACTAAGTACCACTGATTACTCAAATCACATCCAGTTATTAAATAGCACAGATTAATATACCTAACTGCAATGCAAATGAGAGTTTGTAACAATGCATATTTAAAAAAAATAAAAATAAAAACATTCAGAGTCAGAGTCAGTTGTAACTAATGAATCTTTGAAAAATCTTAATATTAAGTAACACTCTTTTTTTTATTTTATTTTTATAAGTACTGGAGTCTCAGATTTAATTTTCTCAACACTGGTTACATCTGTAGAAAGAGAGTTCAGAGTAAAATCACAGGCATACACAAATTGGGCTATTGGGAAACTAGCCAATGGTTATACAAAGAAAGAAGGCCAGACAGAAGAGTTGAGGAGCTGTGAAACTTCAAGCTGGAAATCACATTATCTGTGTTAACTGCAGCTGAATAGTAACAAGTTTAGATTTTAGTATATCATGTCACTCTCAGAACAATCTGATTGGTCATTCACAGCATTCTAATGTCAAATATTTCTATATTTTTTTTGCATTAAAATCCAAGATAAAACTTAACAGAAATTCATCATTCCCCACAGAGGTGGAAGTTATTTCAAAGTAAGCCTGGACAAGAAATCAGCTCCAGCTGAGGGTCTCTTGGGTTTTGAAGGTCAGCATGCGACTGGACCCTGAGGATGTCCAATAACAAGCACATCACAGTCAGGAGACTGGAGAGAGTCCGCCGAGTCATCAGCACACACTGACCTAAATCATTTGTAACACACTGACCATGGATACTATACTGGGATATCTCGAGGGGCACCACACTTATCAAAATACAAAGACATTTTGCAAAATAAGCAAAACAATATTACAATATAAAGCTAAAGCTAATACACACAAGCAAGACAGAAAGTTTGGAACCCAGTTGAATAAAGATTTAAAGGAAAAACAAATAAAAAAGGGTTTGTTAAGAGTCTAGCGACACCATATGTATATGCTTCTTGCAGCTGTTGGCCATTGTATATGCAGCTATGCATTGCGAGACATCTGATCAGACTTACTGAGTTATTTTAAAATATTAACAGGTGCTCTTGACCTGGGTGGAGCGCACACAAACACGAAAAGCAACCCTGCATTATTATTTCTGATATTCAAATACTTGCACCTGGGCTGTTTTGGGGAATTCAAATCTATGTTTGAAAACGCTTGATGGCTTTAATAAATAGCTAAAAAGAAAGAAAAGAAAAGAAAAGAAAAATGTAAGAATCACTCTCTGTAACTCTTGGTATGTGCAACTCTGTCCATAAAATAACATGTCCTGCGCTAATGATAATATACCCCTTTGGAGACATAAAACCATTCTGTTTAATTTATTGCTGAGGTCAACTACTATTCGTGCTTTTAAAAAAGGCTCAAAAATGTTTACACACTCAGGATTAAAATGAAAGAAAATTGAGTTTTCACAAAGTCTCTCCCCCACAAAAAACTCTTCCAGGAACACCATCACTGTGTTCTCACTCACACACAAATAAATACACCAGAACAAAGTTATTTTAAATTACTAAACACTAAAAATCAAGCCATGTTTTACACAAATTAATCGTTTACACTTACAGAGTCTGCAAACTATCAATATAAACTGAGGGTAGAAAGTCATACTTGAATCCAAAGTCACTTCAAGGGCAACATTTCTCACTGTCTCTAATGAATGAGGGGTCTAAAAAACAAAAACAAAAAAAAACAATCATAGTGAGCTTAAGGTGAGACTAACTGAAGACATTCACATTTCTGTATAATAACCGTTTATATCACATCACTGAGGTCACCTATCACTCAATGTGTCCACTTAGGATTTAGCCAAGTATGTGTTTCACTTAGCAGAAAAGGTCTCTCGCTTATACAAAGGTCGGTTTGGTAGGGAAAAGCATAATGGGCATTTATTGCTCCCTGAAGGACTCTTGCAGCATAAGGCAAAGGATTATGGTCCAGCATGTTCAGAGACAACAATCTATGGCCCCTCAGAGGATCAGTTACAGAGTATTTCTGAATACATAGTACACAATCTAACTGCTGCAGGCTATTTGTGGATATAACGTTCACTGGCAGAAGAGCAAGTACACATGTTAAACAACATCATTCATAATATACAATAAGCATAGGGTTGGGTATCGATTGGCTTTTTTACGATACCGGTGCCATATCGATACATTCAAAGCAGTACCGGTGCCTAAACGGTGCCTGAACTGATACTTCAAATTATTATTATTTATTTTTTTTATAAAGAGCCATAAAAAACTATGGATAACATTAAAGAACATTACAAATATTTAAAATAAATCCATAGCATTCACATGCTCCTTGGATCCTCTCATTTCCCAAGCTTCCCTTACTTCCCTTACTTATGACGATCTGAGTCATTATTTAATACAAAACCACACGTGTTTCTACTGTATCTCTGTCAATCACTCTGATATTTAGTTAAAATGAGCGCTGTCTGTCACTGTCTTTAATCAGGTCTGTGAATGACTGTATGGTCTTTCTTTATAAAGTAGCAACAATGTCATTTTAAAGTACAGTACTGTGCCAAAGTCTTACATTAGTATTTTCACCCCACAAAAGGGTTTTAAGCCAGTTATTTATATCTGTTGCTATAGTGTGTCAGTAGGAAGTATCAGTTTACATTTCCAAACATTCGTTTAGCCATTAACTTTAACAATAATCTAGTGAGATTTTTGAATGCACAGCAGTCTGACAACAGCCTGTTCTCCACGTGGAGATTTGATCTCACCATTATAGTATCTGTCTGTGATTACATGAAGAAACCGATGAAACAGACAAACTAAATCCAGAAGAACTGTAGCAATGTCTTCAAGACATTAAGAAACCTTCCTGCAAAGCTACAGTACTGTGAGAAGTTTTAGGCACTTGTGTAAACATGCTGTAAAGTAAGGATGCTTTCAAAAATATTGTCAAATGGATTTTATTTATCAGTTAACTTCTATTAACTAAATATAAATTAAACCCGCTTTTGTGTAGGTACACTTGCACATTGTTTTTCAGGTAGCTTTGCAGGAAGGTCTCCTCAAGCGTCTTAGAGATATGACCACAGTTCTTCTGTTTGGGGCGGCAGTGGCTCAGTGGTCCATGTAGGTTGTCTAAAAACCGGAAGGTTGGTGGTTCAATCCCCGGCTCCACCTGACCAAGTGTCGCGGTGTCCTTGAGCAAGACACCTTACCCCAGCTGCTCCCGACGAGCTGGATGGCGCCTTGAATGGCTGAAACTGCAGTCGGTGTGTGAATGAGTGTGTGAATGGGTGAATGTGAGGCAAATTGTAAAGCGCTTTGGATGGCCATGTGGTCTGTTGAAAGCACTATATAAATGCGGTCCATTTACCATTTACCATTCTGGATTTAGTTTGTCTCAGTTTCATCTGTTTCTTCATGTAATCACATTGTTGATCATTGTTCATAGTTCCTGGGCATGTTGAATCATAAACATACACAACTGCATCAAAGTGTGTCATTTCTGTGTCACTATGACATCAAGTTACATAAATCAATCTCGCCTACCAAAACTATGTTTATTTTAATCCACTGGAGTCGATTAACGTGGATACGCGTTATGAGTCATTTTCTCCTGATAACCCCGAAAAGAACTTAAATTACACTTTGAGTTTTAATCGTACAAATAAGAGCAATACATCAATCAAATCTGTAAAGGGTCTACTACTAATAACAACAAAACTTTGTGCACTTATAAAATAAAGATAACAAACAAGGTGTGCTGTCTGCAGCCTTTGTCTGCGCTGTAGGGCTGCAACTAACGATTATTTTGATAATCGATTAATCTGTCGATTATTTTTACGATTAATCGGTTTATGTACTTATATTTTAGTTTTTTCCATTTTTTCCCCAAGTAAATTATTAATAAATGGTCTTTATCCTTCAGCATAGATTTTTAAGAGATTTTAACCATTTTGCACTGTCATATCCTCATCAAAAATATACCTTGAGTTGTTTTATTGTGTTAGTAATCCTTTGTCGAACTCTTCTGCAATCACAACACTGACCCATACTCTAGCAAATTTCACAAGGAGATTTCAAATAATGTTTTCACCATGGCAGTCCTTAGAGCTCCTAAAGTAGTTTAACATCCTGAACAAAGCTTATTAAGGAATCTTTCAGAACATATTTTCACGAATAAGAATAAGGATAAAACAGAATAAAATTTCAGTGCATTGTATTTTATTATTTACTGGGAAACAGCTTTATAGCTTTTGCTGTGAAAACAATCCTTCGAAAAAAGTGCCAATGGCATGAAACCTGAATGTAACTCACAATTTAAAGTAAAATCCATCAGAAGGTTGTCCAGAAAAAAAATTGGACACACACAAAAAACCTGCTGTGTGAAAAAGAGCAGTGAATACTTAGAAAAGAAAGTGCATTTCAAATATCTTTAAACATTTACCTCTCTCATTCAGTCATAATTAAGCTGCACGACTGAATTTTGAACTGGTAAACGACAAACTGATCACAGAACATGTTTGTAAAGCTTTAAATGTTAACTGTTAAAAAGCAATGTTATCAGCTTTTACGACTAAACATTTGCAAACAACATTGTACTGGAGAATCTGCACAAATTAAAGTCTTAAGGGCCGTTCACAAATCGCGCCTAAAAACGCGTGGAAAACGCTAGGCGCACCGCTTTCTCCCCCTTTCCAAAGCGCTCGTGCAGAAGCGCCCCTGAGGCGTCTGCCTTTGCTAAGCAACCATGACGTGCTCTCTCCTTGAAGACACGGAAATTTCAGCAAAGGATAAATGGATTTGCAGCTCAAAAAATCGCTTGCAGTAGCTCTGCTACTAAATTTATTACAAAATGGAAATCTATATACAACTATGATCAGCTGTTCCTTTCATCTTGACTGAGCTTTTAATGTTGTTACGGGAAAGAATGAAGCTGATTGGTTAGTTCTTGTCACATGACCCGCGGTGCGCTTGCGGCATTCTGAAAAGTTTAAATGTTTTTAACTCGATGCGGTGCGGTGTTGGAAATAACGAACTTGAGCGCGCAAAAGACGTGATATGTGAACGTCCCCTTAAACAGTTCAGTAGTGCAGAGTTTACAGGTTACTCTTCTTTTTTGAAGGCTCAAAGTAAAGTACTCCCAGCTCCCACATCACGCTGAATGCTGCAGAGATGCTGTTCGGGAAGCACGTGACATAAAACGAGGCCAGCTATTGGCTATTCGCTACTTCTCCTGCTGTACTGGCTGAGTAAAACCTCCGGTGGCTCATTACTGCCACACTTTGGTCACCGCAGATTTGAAATATGCACGAAATGAGCCGCTTATGGCAAATAAAAGTTATTTAGCAACGAATCGATGACTAAATTAGTTGACAACTATTTTAATAATCGATTTTAATTGATTAAATTGATTCGTTGTTTCAGCTCTACTGCGCTGATCTTCATTTACAAACATGTCATTAAAATGAACTGTAACTCCTTGAATACTTAACGAAGAGACACGAGAGAGATACCTATAGAAAGCTTGGCATGTCTACTTTTAAACTAAACAAGTGCCGCCGAAAACAGATATTCTGTGATAAAGTAATCCATATGAAAACAATGCGATGTCCGTTTTTCACGTCTCCCTTCATTATATCTAATGTGACCACGCCCCCGCGCTGAACGCGCTATTCATATTCAAACTGAAGCGCAGCTTGAATACGCCCACACAGAAGAAAAAGCAGCCAGCTGTTCTTCAAGTTTTTTTATTTTACGGTTTGCTTCGCGATGAGGGGAATAGGACAATTCACCCCCAAAAGATGTGATGTGTTTGAGGATTTGAGAAATGGATTTCCTCAGAAAAAAAAGAATGAAGCACTTTATTCAGCAGAGATAATAAACATGAGTTAGTCTCTTTTTATTTATTTATATACTTGTACTAGTTTTCACATAACGTGTAAACCTTTTACTAGTTAGACTTTTTCCAAATACTTTTTCCAAACTATAATTTCTGACTAAATCTATAATCAAGTGAAACAATATGAAGTTTCAATAACAATATACAATACTATACCATTCAAAAGCTTGATGTAAATAATATAAATGTAACAAATAGATAACTGTAACAAATGTAAAAACAATGCTGTTCTTTCAATTTATTCCCCCTAAAAAACCTGAAAAATATTCTCAGCTCCTTTCAACATTAATAATAATAATGAGAATAATAATAACAATAAATGTTTTTCTGTAGAAAATAAGATTGTTAAAAGGATTTCTGAAGGATTGTGTGACTGGAGTAATGATGCCAAAAAATTAGTTTGAAAGTCAGCTTTGATTGTTCCTAATAAACTGTTTAACTGCCTCCCCAAGTGGATATTAAATTATGTTGTGGGATAATTAAATATATTCTTAATAAACTACAAACATAAAATTAAATACATTTATTTTGTTCTCACATTCTTTCTTGTAACTCTTCCCTCTCAGTGACACACAGCTGACTGAAAGGCTCATTATGCAGCTCATTATGCAGGCCTTTGTCTTCTCAGGTGTAAATCACAATGATATTCATGATAGTTGACGCCTACTCGCATATGACTTTTACCAACAAAAAGTGTATATTGATTTAAATCAATATATTGTTTTTTGTAAGTGAGTAAACAATTTAGAAAGAAAAATTCTAGGCTACAAGCTTCAGTTCTCAAAAGTCCCAGTAACTAATGTTCTGTATGTGTTTTATGGCCTTATTCAAGTGATTTAACATTTTTAGTTTTTCACTAACCATGCATAACATTTCTTTTCTCAAAAATACAATCATGTACATGCATGCATTTCACATATTATTACAGCCAGGTTTGTGCGGATTACAGTGACATTAGACTTTACCCATTTAGATATTTATAAGAAACTGAAAAAAGCACAAATGTCAGGGCATGACAAAACTTCTCCAGGCCCCAAAAATACCCTTAGACTCCAGAGGGTTAATAAGTTTGTGTGTGTGCGTGCATGTTTAAAATCTATCCTATCAGTTATAATGGCTGTTTTAGATATACTGTAGGACACTCTAAAAATACTCAAACATCCTCCACAGTTACACAAATAAGTAAATTCAATGTGTAAATATAGGCCTTGTCATTATGAATGTATTTCTACAACTATAATGATGAGGCCATTTCACAGATCAATGTTTTTTTCTCTATCACTCTTAAAAATAACTTCTGATGCGCGTCACAAACAAAAGAAAGTAATAAAAGTCAGAATGACTTGAGTGAGTAAATGACAGATTAATCATATTTGTATGATTTCTTTTTTTTTTATTAAAACATACTGGTGGTTAATAATAATATTAGGAAAAAGACAAAAATGGAAAGGGATACACCTTCAGTATGCCCCATTCAGACATCCCAAAATATAAAATATATCAATATATAAAAAACCTACAGTATATTAGTCAAGCAATTTCATGAGGTCCTGAACGCAAGACGATAAAAAAGGTATTCCAAAACTGGGGGGTCATAAGGTTATGACACCATTAGCTTTGACTGCCAAAGACACCCCTCCCCAATCCTTCAAAAACCAGTCCTACCATCTACTCCAGAAATCATTTAAAAAGTGACAGGTATCTCAAAAGCTATTTGAGGAGATAAAGAAATTCCATCACATTCCAGATTGTGGATATGTGTGCATGTGTGTGTGAGAAAGAGTGATAAAATATGTATGTCCCCGCTCAGTGGCAGTGTGACGTTCTCCATGGCTGACTTTAATTACAGATAGAAGGATAATCCAGCCATAGTGACTGGAAACTAAGAGGCACAGCCACACATATGCACAACGTTTAAATGCATGCCCACAAGCCCCGCCACACACACTGTGCAGGCTAGAAAGATGATTGATGATGTGTCACAGAACAGTAATGGACGTACAGGAGAGGAAACCCTACGGCAGCCCTTTGGGCAACAAAACAACAAGAAATGAAATCTTTCAGCTCATTCACCCAGGCAGGAGTCAACATTGATGTGTCTGTCTCTGTGTGTGTTCCTGTAGTAGGCTAATTGATGAAAAATGGAGGGACTTGTTCTTTTTGAGAATATTTCACAACGAGCCCTTGAGCTACTCAGTGGCCCAGAAATTCTAATTAATAAAGATTCCCTCACTCTCTCAGTCACTATCTCTGTGATTCGTTTTTCTTCTCTACCAACACCATTTCCAATTTAATTAAAAGACTGAGATAAAAATGGCTTAATCTTAAAAAAAAAGAGAAAGAAACTGTAATAAAGGTGAACATTTTCTTTTACATACACATACATGGGCAAAGTGATACAACACGTACATCTGACCTCTGACATTTTAATTTGATATGGAAACAATCGGATATCCCATGGATTTAGAATATGAAGAGAATTAGAGAAAGACACACTTATAATGCCACCCTGTTTCCATGGTGATGAATAAGCATAGCTGTAGGATTTTGTTAAAAGCTAAAAATCATAAGGTGATACCTGCAGCTCAGATAATTTGAGTAGAAATTATTATTATAAAACTGGGTAGAAATTATTTTTAATGTAATTCAAAGATGTACAGAACAAATCTAATAATAGTTTGCACTGGACTGGTAGACACACACAAATACATTGTCTTCAACATGAAGAATGAATCTCTTCATGACTCACATGGCAATAGATGAGATGATCTGTACCCTGAGTGTTTTAAAAACTGGGTTAAGATAAATTGATTTATAGAGCTGTTCAAGTCGACAAACTAGTTCTCAATGAATCACAAGTTTTGGTCAGGACAGCAAACAGAGACGTACACATCAAGGAAAACCCAAAGACAAAATTCAAGAGTGAAAATTAAATCAGCCTAAATAAGGAACACAACTGGACTTCAGAGACTGATAAGATTCTAAGTCACCACAGACGTCTGGCCAAATAATGCTGCAAAGAGTTCGGTGTCAAAAAAAAACAACCTTGTTTTTCAAATCTGATCTTTGTAAACAGTTTATTTTACCTTGCACGTGAATGACACAGTGTCATAATAACCAGTAGTTGCAGAGACATGAACATGAAAGTTTCCCAGCTTACAGGCATGTAAGGTTGTCACTGTAAAAGCAGAGCTATATTTTGATTCAAATAATGAATCCCACTGGGCTCACACACACAAACTGCAGCTCTATTAAAGAGGTCAGTCTGAGCCACTGCACTTATGGGCATCTACCCCAAAGACAAACACAAACACACCCATAGATTCAGGCAATAAACTGCTAAAGAAATAAATACACTTACCCTAGAATCTACTTTAAAAGAAGAGTCCACAAAAAAAAAAAAATAATGTTCTGTGACTATTATTTTATGTTGTTCCTAACCCATAGGCTGTAGTTATTTTTTTTATGTTTAGTACAAAAGTAGAAATCTGACATTTAAAAAGACTATCCAGGAAATTGCTGTTCACAGTGGCTATATCTGTTAAGGACAAAAGACAAAAAATAAACTTCAGCACAATATTATCAAATGTCTGCTTGGGCCATGTGATGATCTATTTTCAGCAGTTAAGAGTTCTCTGGAGGAATACAGTGCACAAATCATATGTGGACCACTTTTATTGTGCACTTTTACAGAGATGACAGAGGTGCTTATCATGGACTCTCATAGGCATCATCTGTGTAAAGATTCTTCTAGAATTTCCCTGGGGTGAAAAAAAAAACATACAAGTTTAGACCAACATGAGGATGAGTAAATAATGACCTTTTTGTTTTTGGGTAAGATACTCATTTAAGAGCTATAAAAGGAGGAGTATGTATATCCACAAATCTGTGTCTTAAATAGATGTGCACCAAAATCAAAATTCTTGGCTGAAGCCGAACAAAATGAAATAATGGTCCAAAGGCCATATACCGAACAGTTTTTCATGTTTTCCCCCCATGCATTATTCCAATTTTTTCACCACTGCATAAATATAAAAGCCAAA
The DNA here is from genome assembly GCF_963082965.1 of Carassius carassius. Taxonomy (NCBI): domain Eukaryota; kingdom Metazoa; phylum Chordata; class Actinopteri; order Cypriniformes; family Cyprinidae; genus Carassius; species Carassius carassius. The sequence goes on along the minus strand of NC_081781.1, from coordinate 10,864,698 downwards.
ATGTGCTTTTTACTGTTTTGTCTTGCTTTTCAAAGAAAAATTACAAAACAACAATTTAAAATATTTAACAATGAACATTTTTTTTTACATTCTAGCAGACATTATACCAACAAAGCGCAATTTAACAATAAACAAGTTAGTAAAATAATATTTTTTGGCCATTTTTGAGACCCCATTCTTAAATCAGGCATGTGTTTTTTTACTGTACAAATAAAAGCAGCCTTTTGACTATTGACCAGGAGGATAAACTCGCTGAAGTCTGACAGGAACAGCGAGCGCTGTATGATGTTTCTAGCAACGTGTACCATGCTTTTTAGTTCTTTCTCTCTCTCTCGCGCTCTCTCTCACACATGCATTATGTAGTTTACAGGGACTCTCCATAGACGTAACGGTATTCTATACTGTATATCCCCATACACTACCTCTATCCATTACGGAAAATGCATGTTTAAAATTTCTATTAAACACCGTATAGTATTTTTTTAAAGCCATTTGGTTTACGAGGGCACAGGAATTGTCCTCACAAACCATGTTTACATTGTAATACCTATTTCAGATATTTATAAACCTACAAGAACACACACACACACAGGGTGACCAAACGTCCCGGTTTCCTATTGCTGAAAAATAACATGTACGTGTAGGAAACAGTCACGGCTTGTATCAATATTGTATATACAGTTATGGGAGAGGGAGAGCAGTTATATTAGGCGCGTTCGACTTGAAGCAGCGCTGCACAGAATGACATCACCTGTATGGCATCAAAGTACCGCGAGAGCGATTCGAATGCATTGGATATGTGTGCTCTCTTAGCGCTCTCGCGGTACTTTAATGTCATACTTTCTGTGCATGCAGCGATGCTTCAAGTCGAAGGCGTCTATCAACTTCGTGCGATTGCTTCTGGAATTCGCAGGTTGTAAAATCGTGTCGTATATCATCTGGTCCGTACGATTTTCAGATAAACTCACTCGTGCCGTGGGCGTGGACATACGATCTTCCGACCATCCGAATTCGCACCGTGTACGCCCGCCTTAACCCTCAGGAAGATCTAATGCTACTTTTCGTTGAAAACAGCAGATGTGTGTGTTAGAAAACATAACCTTTAGCAGTTTATTTACTAATTGTTTAAGGCCATTTTCCGATTTCAATCATCATTCAGTAACCAGCAACAACCACCCCTTCCTCTTCTCATCGAAGACATGCGATACAGTGCTGAACAGTCTCTCGCTGTGGGTGCTTGTCTTTCTCAGACAGTTCTAAATGCTTCCAAACTGCCAACATGTTTGCTGCACTGGTTGCTATTTGATTGCATCACGTCATTGTTTGGTACAATTTATTCTGTGTTTTCACTTATTCGGCCTAACACCGAAAGATCTTTTTTTGCTTTTATGCTATTTTTGGCCAAATAATTTTAGTTGCTGAACATTCAGTGCATCCTTAACGTGATGTTGCTGTGTGTGACTGTCTGAAAATGCTAGAAAATGTCATGAAAACACACACACTACAGCGGTGTTTGTCTATAATAAGAGCCAGTAGACAGCTTGTTCTCTCTGTTCAGTGTGGCATATCGATCTGATTCTCCACTGTGATAAACCGAACATGTGTCCCTGTGGAGCACTGCGGCATTGTTCAAGAATGAACACACAGAGAGAGAGAGAGAGAGAGAGAGAGAGAGAGAGAGAGAGAGAGAGAGAGAGAGAGAGAGAGAGAGATAGAGAGAGAGAAAACCCCCCACAATATATGTAGTGCAATTGTTCTTTAAAACTGTTTTTTTTTTTTTAACTCGATGTCATGAATGTATCAAAATGTTTGTCTGCAGTCCATCCCTTCAGAGGGTCGTCGAGCGATTTAAATGTTGTCCTGAACAAAAGACAGCACACATTCACTTGTCAATCTACAGCAGGTTCGCCTCTGCTTGCAGTGATTGTTCATGTCTAAAGTATGCACACGACAGCTTTGGCCGTCATCACCTCACCATTCCATCTCCTTTAGTCTGACAGGTCACTCATGGACAGTCTCCATGAAGACGTCTGAATGACAGCTAAATTAAACACACCAGGGGGAATCTGACTGCAGGTTCTTTGATTAACACAATATTCCATCAGATGATTCATTGGCCCAATGAGATCAGCATTTCCCTCTTCTCAAAAAAGGGAGGTGGGAGAGGGTTTTATTTATTTTATGTCTTTTCAACCTGAATGAACCATCAGGCATAAATGATTCAAATTACACTTATAAACAGAAATGTTTGTATATTGCCATTCATCTTTATTCATTAAGAAATCATTGGTCTCCTGCTGATTCTGTCATACATAGTTAACTGGGCAAAGATTTAGAAATTATATCAAATAATAATTTTTAGACATGCTAACAATGGTAGATCTATTCTCCTAAAATCCTCATAAATAACAAAAGCTGAACATGTTTTTATTATTATTTATTTTTACTGCGCAAAGATGTACTAGAAAAAAAACTGACAGTGAACACATTTATAATGAACCTTCTATTCAAATAATCTTGAAAAAGCATTGCAGCTGTTAATAAATGTTACATGAGCAACAAAACAGCACATTAGAAAACTTTAAATTGTAATAATCTCTCACAATATGTCGGTTTTATTGTATATTTAATCAAATAAACGCAGCCATTTTGAACAAGAGATTTCTTTCAAAAACACTAAAAACAAACAAACAAACAAAAAAAGAATCACACAGACCCCAAACTACTTTTTCTTTGGGTGTTATTTGTCAGTGTTTTATTTCAGTTTTGGGACCCTGTATGTGTTTTTATGATTGGGTGCATGAAAAATCCTCCCAAAACTATTATAAGACTTCTAGCCAAGACCGGTGATCTCTTCCTCCTGATAAAAACATAAATTTTCGTGAAGTGTTGGGTGATGTTACCAAATACCAATTTCATACTTCCTTGTCTCTGTAAATTGTGGTTTTCCTCTCAAACCTGAGTCTCACTCTACCTGTGCTTCAGAAGACAGAAGCTATTGGTTGCCTTCCAGTTCTGAAATAGAGCTTCCCAGAACACCACCACAGACTAACCGCTAAAGACTGTCTCAACTTTAAGCCCAGTCTATCTACAAGGATTAAGTAGATGACTTCTGCAGCTGCTGCCACAGAGGAGGAGGAGGAAACGTTTTCAGGAGAGATGACAAGAAAGAGATGAACAAGAAAGGTAAAATCAAACTAAACTAAAACCCAAGCATGTAGGAGAGGCAGCTATAAAAACACCAGTTTTTAAATATAAATTATTATTTTAAGACAAGGCCCTTGTCATATGTCACACCCTTATTTCAAAATAGTTTCTTGCCCTTTATCAACTGAAATTTATTCAGTGTTAAATTGTTGTACCCGGCCTCCCATTACACCATATGAGTAATTCAAATTGCCCTCTATTAGCGGGTACTGGGACTCATTAAGACATGTGGGATGACACATGGATGATGTGTCTTAAATTCCTTCCCGTGGAACTGCCACATCAAACATATGGCCAGTGTAGAGGGGAACAGCTGTGTGTGTGTGTGTGTGTGTGTGTGTGTGCATGCAGAGACATGCTGATACATGTGGAGTTAAAGATTGGGATCAGCACAGCTGTGTGTGTGAGAGAGAGAGACCGAGTGTGTGACTGTCTCTCAGCAGAGAAAGACATCCAAGGTCAGTGTGACCCAAAGCTTGAGCTTTGACAAACATCTAACACTTCACACTGGATATGTGTTTCTGATTACTGCATAAGGTAAAATTGGGTAACACTTCATTTTAAGGTGTCATTGTTAGACATGCTACATGTACTTACTATTAAAAAACAATAATTTATGCATAATTATATGCTAGTGTTCCTGTGGCTCAGTGGTAGAGCATTGTGTTAGCAGCGCAAAAGGTCATGGGTTCAATTCCCAGGGAACACACATACTGAAAAAAAAAAAGAAAGTATAGCCTGAATGCACTGTAAGTCGCTTTGGATAAAAGCGTCTGCTAAATGAATAAATGTAATAAATGCAAGTAACCCTAAGCCAAACCCTAATCCTAGTAATATATAGTACATGTAATTAATTAATATTACTCAGTACTTAAATGTATAATTACTGTACACCTTAACAAGGACACCTTAAAAGAAAGTGTAACCAAAAGTTGTATTTGTTATAATAATGATAATTAAATGTAATATTAAAATTAAGTGAAGTTTAAAATGTCAAAAAACACTACCATTCAGGGGGGAATAAAATCTTTCAGCATCAGTCTCAACAATCCTTCCATCAATCATTATAGTGTGCACTCTCAACTTCCCAGTTCCCACCTCACACAGTACAAATGACAAACAAATGCCATTTCTATGTTGATTGTATGTGTCTCTAGACAAGTTGTGCAGTCTACCAGTCCCTGCTAGACTGTAGAAGTCTGAACAGTTGGTGTGCAGTTTAAAGGCAGATAACAGTGAGAAGATCCCCAAGAGGAAAACGTATAGCTAAAATAAAAGCAACTCTAATTGCATTTCAGCTCAGGGATCTTAATCAGACTCCTATTTCAATTAATTCCAACACTCATCATTCAGAATTAAAACTGACTGCTGACAGCAAAGTCATTTATTTCAGGTCTGACTCATTCTACGTGTCCACTGGTGCAGAAGAAACATGCTTAAAATACCAGAGATTGAACATAATCACTGACTCCACATTAATTAAAAACTGCACATAGTAAAAATAAAATGTGGTTCAAGGCAAGCAATGAATTCCATTTTAAACTGCAGCACTTATGATAACTGTTACTGCCTACACTTTGGCTGTCCTTTGCATCAGGTTTCACATTTCTCAACTTTTTGACGCTGTCACCACTTGCCCTGCTGTCAATCCCACAATCCCTGAGTGAGCCTGCATCTCATCTCCCACTGAGAATGAATAAAGATTGCTCTCTTACATCTGCTCACTCATCGCCACTGGATATATACGGTGATTATAATCATAATGACTTGACTCTTTCAACTTCAACTGACTATAATTTGTTCAAATTTTAATGCACACAACATTATATGCTTGTAAAAAATATATAAGCCTCTTTCTAATATTTTCTTTTCTAATCCTATGTAATAACAATGATGTAAACATACAGTCTACAATAAACAAAGAAAAATGCAAATCTTAAAAAATTTACTGTTTCTGACAGTTTATAGACAAGAAATTGTATCACTTGCAAAAATGAATAATTCTGTAGCTGATTTCCAAGTCCAATAAAACTTGACTGATTAAACATTTATAAACAAACTCAAAACCTGCACATCGTGCTATTTTGATTAAGGACACACATGAAACAACACACATTTATAAAATAAAAAAAAAGAAGGAAAGCATGCAATTAGCTGCAAGAATGTTTGAGTCAGACAGTTTTGGAGGCAACTCATTCCAACATCAAAGGAGTGAAATGATGATGGCAATGATTGTGTGTTAATTCTTCTTCATGTTTATTCAAAGTTGGCGTGACAACAAAGAATTCCTCACTTAATAGGTTAACCAAACCAACAATCTTGTCTTATTGCTATTGGCAAATGCATTGTTGTGGTGTGAGCCAACATTCATTCCAATGGTATGTTTAGGTACATATTTTTGGTATGAACTTGCTTGTCTATGAAAACACATACAAGTGCATGCTGGGAAAACGTTTTAGCTTTTAATTTTCAAAATACCTCTAAATACACAAGCGCACACACTGTTCACAGGACAAGACATTTATAGAAATTGTGTGTATAATTTAACAACAACTGAAAGAATTTCAGAGCTTGATCCAGAAATGAGCATTTGTGTGTGGATAATAGGCTGTATATTGGTAGATAATCAGTGGTGGTACCAGGAGAGGTCAAATTATCAAACTGTAATCAGTGAGGACAATCCATTTCATAGCAGTCAATACAGCTCAATTACAAAAGAGCAGACAATTATTGCTCACCAAGATGTTTCCAGTAGAACAAATCCGCTATGAAGACACAATTACACATGCAAACACTCACAGATTAATGTGTTGTGTTCATGATATTTGTCAGACTCCATTGAGCCTTATTATTGTGTGTATGAAGCACCAGTTGCATTGGTTTCATTTGAAGACCAAAAATATGTCTATATTTGACACCACCTGTCCAAGACCAGATCACATTACTATAAAGCTACATATTTTATATATATATATATATATATATATATATATACACACACACACACACACACACACACAATGGTGGTTTCTCCATTAGGGCGACGCACCACCAAAGCGCAAAAGGGAGGGATTTTTTTCTTTCACATTCAACCAGTGTTACGCTAGCTTTCACTATTGTAGACTGTTTGTGCTGCCTCTAAATAGTCCAATTAGCGTCGAGTCGCGTTTTGTGTAGTACTGCCCCTTTTTGGGTGATTTCTGTCAAACTGAGAATCGCCCCGAGTGCTCTCATACACTTCCATTCAAAGATCATTTTTTTCGATTTGCAGGCACTGCAATGCAATCTCAAGTTACCAGGAGGGCTAGCCCTAACGTGCTTTTGTCATCGTGCATAACCTTAACTTGTGCAACGACTGGTGGGTACGGTGACACAAAATAATATTTAAAAACTATTTCGAATTTTAACAAGAAAAAATGAACAACTACTTTAATCTCTTTATTTAAAAAAACAACAAAAAAAAAACAGACAGGGACAGCTATGCCTTTGTCAGCTGAACTTGATCAACATCACGGCATCGTTACCTCAGCGCAGATTAATTATATTGTGTCATTGAAAGCAAAACCATTCACATCAAACAAAGGGCGCGAAGTCGTATAAACGAGGATTTTTGAGGACTTGGTATGAGGTGAAAAGGCTAGCAGGCTGCGAAGTAGCTGCCGTTTCTGCTAATTTATGCTGCGTTTTGTTCCATCACGAGAGCGTGACGAACATCGCTTGGACAACTACAGGTGTCACCGAAATGCATCATCTCTCTGAGAAGTTGCAAAAAAAACGAAAGAGCAAAGATGCATATGGATAGTAAGTGAGGAATGTGATATAAATGAGCAGTGTATTACAAATGAGCAGTGTAATATAAGTGAGTTGCATAAACATTGATTTATGTGACTTCAATTATTTCTTATTAAAATGAAATTGAAGAAACTTTTTTTTGAAAAACCACATCCTGGCTTCAGTCTTTTGCTGCTGAATTGTGAATTGTTCTGGTAGCGGCCTAGGCTGTTTCGCGCTGATGGATTACACCCCAGCAGAGTCGGAGCGGAGCTGCTCTCTGACAACATCTCCAGGACACTTCGCTCCATGTGACCAGTAAGACAATTCTCTAATAACTATTATGATGAGTTTTGTTCCACCCGCTTAAATGATAAAAGTACTTGCGCTGTAAAAACTATTAAGACTGTGTCTGTTCCCCGAATAGTGAGGTCAAAATATAATGTAGGATCTAGAAAAAATCTTATCGTAATTAAACCAGAAAAATGTAAAGTAAATGAACAAAAACAATTTTTAAAGTTTGGGCTCATAAATATTAGATCACTCACACCCAAAGCAGTTATTGTAAATGAAATGATCACAGAAAATAGTTTTGATGTACTCTGCTTGACTGAAACCTGGCTAAAACCAAATGATTATTTTGGTCTAAATGAGTCTACTCCACCAAACTACTGTTATAAGCATGAGCCCCGTCAGACTGGTCGTGGCGGAGGTGTTGCAACAATATATAGTGATATTCTCAATGTTACCCAGAAAACAGGATACAGGTTTAACTCTTTTGAAATACTTCTGCTAAATGTTACACTGTCAGACATGCAAAAGAAGTCTAATGTATCTCTTGCTCTGTCTACTGTGTATAGACCACCAGGGCCGTATACAGAATTCCTAAAAGAATTTGCAGATTTCCTCTCAGACCTTCTAGTTACAGTTGATAAGGCGCTAATCATGGGAGATTTTAATATTCACGTTGATAATGCAAATGATACATAAGGACTTGCGTTTACTGACCTAATAAACTCCTTTGGAGTCAAGCAAAATGTCACTGGGCCCACTCATCGTTTTAATCATACACTAGATCTAATTATATCGCATGGAATCGATCTTACTGCTATAGATATTGTACCCCAAAGTGATGATATTACAGACCATTTCCTTGTATCGTGCATGCTGCGTATAACTGATATTAACTATATGTCTCAGCGATACAGTCTGGGCAGAACTATTGTTCCAGCCACAAAGACAGATTCGGAAATAACCTGCCTGATCTATCTCAACTGCTATTTGTACCCAAAAATACACATGAATTAGACGAAATTACTGACAACATGGGCACTATTTTCTCTAATACATTAGAAGCTGTTGCCCCCATCAAATTGAAAAAGGTTAGAGAAAAACGTACTGTGCCATGGTATAACAGTAATACTCACTCTCTCAAGAAAGTAACTCGTAGTCTTGAACGCAAATGGAGAAAAACTAACTTGGAAGTTTTTAAAATTGCATGGAAAAACAGTATGTCCAGCTATAGACAGGCTCTAAAAACTGCTAGGGCAGAGCATATCCACAAACTCATTGAAAATAACCAAAACAATCCAAGGTTTTTATTTAGCACAGTGGCTAAATTAACAAATTACCAGACGCCACCTGATTCAAATATTCCACCAACGTTAAATAGTAATGACTTTATGAATTTCTTCACTGATAAAATAGATAACATTAGAAATACAATAGCGAATGTAGATTCTACAGTGTCTAACACTTCAGTTTCATACATCGCACCCAAAGATAAACTGCAGTGCTTTACAAATATAGGACAGGAAGAGCTAAATAAACTTATCACTGTATCTAAACCAACAACATGTTTATAAGATCCTGTACCCACTAAATTACTAAAAGAGCTGTTACCTGTAGCCGAAGAACCGCTTCTCAATATCATTAACTCGTCGTTATCTTTAGGTCACGTCCCCAAAACCATTCAAGCTTGCGGTTATCAAGCCTCTTATTAAGAAACCAAAACTAGATCCTAGTGTACTGGCAAATTATAGGCCTATTTCAAATCTTCCATTTATGTCTAAAATTTTAGAAAAAGTTGTGTCTGCTCAATTGAGCACCTTCCTGCATAAAAATGATCTGTATGAAGAATTTCAGTCAGGTTTCAGGCCCCACCATAGCACAGAAACTGCACTTGTTAAAATTACAAATGACCTGCTTCTTGCGTCAGATCAAGGCTGCATCTCATTTCTAGTCTTACTTGATCTTAGTGCTGCGTTCGACACCATAGATCATGACATACTCATAGATCGATTACAAAACTATACAGGTCTTCAAGGGTAGGCTCTAAAATGGTTTAGATCCTACCTGTCCAATCGCTACCATTTTGTTTACTTAAATGGGGTGTCATCTCATTTATCATCAGTAAAATATGGAGTGCCACAAGGATCCGTCCTAGGTCCCCTTCTATTTTCAATATACATGTTGCCCCTTGGTAATATTATTAGAAAATACGGAATTAGCTTCCACTGTTATGCTGATGATACTCAGCTATATATCTCAACGAGACCAGATGAAACTTCCCAATTATCTAAGCTAACAGAGTGTGTTAAAAATGTAAAAGATTGGATGACAAATAATTTTCTCCAATTAAATTCGGATAAGACAGAGATATTAATTATTGGACCAAAAAACACCACACAGAATCTTGTAGATTACAATCTGCAACTAGACGGATGTACTGTTACTTCCTCTACAGTCAGAAATCTGGGTGTTATATTAGACAGCAATTTGTCTTTTGAAAATCATATTTCCAATGTTACAAAAACTGCATTCTTCCACCTTAGAAACATTGCCAAGCTACGAAACATGTTATCTGTTTCTGATGCAGAAAAGCTAGTTCATGCATTCATGACCTCTAGACTGGACTATTGTAATGCACTTCTAGGTGGTTGTCCTGCTTCGTCAATAAACAAGCTACAGGTAGTCCAAAATGCAGCAGCTAGAGTCCTTACCAGGTCAAGAAAATATGATCATATTACCCCAATTTTACAGTCTCTGCACTGGCTACCTATTAAGTTCCGTATCAGTTACAAATTATCATTACTTACCTATAAGGCCCTAAATGGTTTAGCTCCTGCGTACCTAACTAGCCTTCTACCACGCTACAATCCATCACGCACCCTAAGGTCACAAAACGCTGGTCTTTTGGTAGTTCCTAGGATAGCAAAGTCCACTAAAGGAGGTAGAGCTTTTTCACATTTGGCTCCCAAACTCTGGAATAGCCTTCCTGATAATGTTCGGGGTTCAGACACACTCTCTCTGTTTAAATCTAGATTAAAAACGCATCTCTTTCGCCAAGCATTCGAATAATGTATCTCTTAAATTGTGAGTGTAGTTGCATCTGCATTTTTATTCTTTAGCTTGGGTTAAACTAATTTTACTTTGTTGGATCAGCAGCTATGCTAATGATGCCTCTATTTTGTTTCTATGTTTTGCCACGGACTAGGATTTACACAAGCTCCAGTCTGGATCCAGAACACCTGAGAAGAGATGATGCTGACCCTCAGAGGACCCCAGATGATCCTAACCTTGAATCAACAAACAGAACTAACAATTATTGCTACATGTGTGACTGCATCATATAATTACTATTAATTAATAATATTGATAGTTCATCATCTAGCTGACTACGTCTTGTATTATTAATTTTTTTTTTTTTTCTAAAATCCTGTCAAACGTGCACAAACTACTAGCTACTACTAAATATTGTAGAAACATAATTTTCTGTAAAGTTGCTTTGTACCGATTTGTATTGTAAAAAGCGCTATACAAATAAACTTGAATTGAATTGAATTGAATAATAAGTTGTGGTGTTATTAAATAATTCAAATTACTCTAATTATCACAGCATAAATACCTCTAGGTTTATTGTTCTTACTGCTGATAAAAGATCTATCATCAAAACCCTCAAGTTACTTTTAAACTAAAGATCTCTGATCCAAAAACTAATGCCAGCTCTGTGAATCGTAAAATCAGGAAAGCGCCTTTAGCAGTGAGGAAATTCCTTTGATAACCACAAAGACTACAGGTACTTTATTATTATTAGTATTAAAGAATGCTGGCACTGGAAAAGATCTTGCAGCGAGAGGATGGAGCAATGCAGGTATGATGAAGGGCTTTGATCACTATCACTGTCTGCATGTAATTGTCATAATTTATTTTGCTTCTTTCTAAAACATGACTTATGCCAACTCAGATGCATGACTTATGCCAACTCAGATACAACTATTATGAAAGTAAATGGGGGGATTTAGTACATTAGAAATTACTAAATCCTCCTATTTGGAAATAATAATTATATTTTGAGAAGGTTTATTTTATTTTGCCACAGAAGAAAAAAAAATATTTCAACATAGGCAGTGTAATCCAACTAGCACTCACCCATTGCTTTTAGCTAGTCAGTTAGGGAGAATGTAATCAAAATTAATAAGAATGACTCCAGAAGTGTATAGCACAATTTGTGCTGAACTGCTAACAGACAGAAAGAAAAAAATAAACAACAGAAGTGAAGAAAAGTAATTGCTGACAAAAACTAAATGTATATATTCTTAGCGGTCATAATATTTTAGGCCTATTTTTATAATGCAACATTCCTAGGGGAAAAAATATGATTTTGTAAAGAATTAAGTATATCAGTCAAAGGCAGTAAACACAGTTAATGGGTTTAAAGTGGTCCTAGTTTTCTCTGTAATTGGATTCTACAGAAAATAAAACTGTTATACAGTAATTCAGGGAAATATTACAGAACATCATCCTTGCTGCCAGCAGCTGTAAAATATTTGGCATCTTAGAAGAGAGCGATGACCAGAAACATGTCAGTGAAGAAAATCTCTGTATATCAATTTAAGGCGGAAAAAAGCAAACCTATAATTTACGTCGGACTGCCCCCAAATTTACCAACGAGTGTCTACATGCGGTCTGTGCTCTGTTTCAGCACAACTTCAGTGCTGAAATTTATCGTAATAAGGCAGGGGGCATGTCTCAAAAAAGTCTTACATTTAGCTCAGGATGGTTAACGGAAACTGAAATGACTTTCGTCCCTTCTCGATATATGGTCCAAAAGCTCACCGCAGATCACAAATAATTACTGCCTGTGCTGACCAAAGCATTTCCACATGAACACTGGAAAAATTCAACCCATAATCGGACTGCAGGGCAAAAGTATATTAAATCAAACATACAGTGGGTAAAATTATGTGATATTACTCTCCAGAAATAGTGACTCTGTTCTTGAGGCATGCATGTTCCACAAATTGTCATTTTTGTTGAGATATCAAGTACAGGTGAATGTAAAGAGTTAATCATGCTGAATTGGTGGGCTTATCTGTGTGTGTTTAGCGGCTCTGTGGGGGGACCTGGGCCTGAACCTTTGCTAATGGTCATGAGCAGCACAGGCTCAGTTAGGAAACCTAGGTCCAGGTGGTATTCTACGAGTGGACACACATTAGACTGACACAACCATCTGTCAGAATATTTCAGTCCATAATTTAGCACCCTAACACAGGAGGAAGGAACACAGTTGAGGGTGAGAACAGGCATTCATAAATATTCAAACATGTAGTCTTTTTTGTTTGTTTGTTTACAGGCATTACTTTTCTTTTTTGCATTCTGACGTTTCCCTATGATGAAAAGGCACCCTTACACTCATTTCTCAAAAGTACAGATATTTTTCAGATTAGAGGGATTTCACGATTACTGTGGAAGTGGTTATCCAAAATATTTTTGGCTAGTGGGCCCTTTTTTGAGTAGCATTTCTATGGTCAGAGCTTGTCTCTTGTTTTCCTGCAGCTCTAACCTGATCATTTCAAATAAATCCTTAAACTAATTAAAATTTTTCCTCAACAACAAACTTAATGAGAGTGAGGTTGAGCACCAATCTAACTAAAGTCATACAGAACTGATATCTATCGTTCATAAAGAACTGAGGCCAGACATAAATGACTGTTTAGTGACTTTTTAATGGTTTCGGAACAGTTAACAATGCCCTTTCGGAAGGGCCTCTTTAATCTAAGAGAAATTATTTGAGATTTACACAATGGCTTTCAATGGGTAATGGACACATTATGTGGAATCTAGAATGACAGACTTAAGCTTTAGGGGTTTTCAAAGTGTTCACTATTAATATGGAAATAATAATTGCACAGAAAAGTAACAGGATAAAAAACAATAGGGTAAGGCGAAAATGGCCTGGCCTGGATTTGCAGGAGCTGATCACAAAATGAGCTGGCTTATTGCAGCGTACAAAACAATGACTTTAATTACTGTGAATGAGGAATAAAAATAAAAAAAATTCAGTATGTGGGTAAGAGTTGGAAATTGTGGCTTTGTACATTCTGGTTCCAAAGAAACTTAATGTGACAAATATGGCAAGTGATAAAGTGGTTACACACAGGCCTGTCTAGCATAAGTTAAAGGAACACTCCAACTTTTTTGAAAATAGGCTCATTTTCCAACTCCCCTAGAGTTAAACAGTTGAGTTTTACCATTTTCAGGCCAAATTATTAAATTTGTGTTTTTAAGATGAATGATAGCTGTAACGATAAGAGCGATAGCTAGAACACACAGTGACAGAATGCTTGACTAATAGAAGAACAGACAGACAATAGATATGTCCTGTTTGGAAAAATGGCAGTTTATCTTTCTGTCTGTAAACTGCACAGCATCTCTTTCTCTATTTTTATCTTTTCAAACTGTTATTCCACTGTTGTGGGTAACTCCCTGTTCTATTTGCATGTACAAACAGTGTTAAAAAGCATTGGCCCTGACAGACTGCTGTGTGCACACAAGGGGTCATTTCATTATACACACTGACTGCATGCACTATTAATCTGCTCAAACTGATCTCACTCTGCCCTCAAGCTACTGCTCCTTTGCTACATGTATTAGAAGAGTGGTTTCAAAGAAGTATTTATGTAATGATGAATCTCTGTGGTAAAGAAGAAATACAAATACATAGCAAGCAGGGCTAAATGTAAAAGATCAAGCAAACTACAGCTGACCCATATCTAGCTCGTAAGGAGAAAATTAAGCACTTTGGAGCCTTTTCCTGTCTTGTTACTGATCCAAAATACAGTTTAAAGTTAGTTCCACCTACCTATGGCCCCATCATAAAGAGCTTCACACCTCAAGGTGGAAACAGGCAGATAAAAAAAGGAAATATCTTTTGAAGCACAAATACACATATTGCAAAGCCAAGTTGTCCATGGAACTATCAATACTTTCTGCAATACAATAAGAACAGAGGGAAAAAGAAAGAACAGTTACGAAAAGAGAGCAAACAAGAGAAAGTACTTGTTAAACATTAATACGTAAACCAGAACAAAACTAAGGGGTGGGGTAAGAGGAATGTGAGTGAAATATATCCGTCAAACGACAACAAGCTATAGGAAAAATCTGGCGGTCTCCACACTATGAAGTGTTTAGAGCATTAAAGGAGAGCCTGGCCAGACACAAAAGCACTCTGTAAAACCTAAATCACTCTTTAATGTTCTCTTGAATGGCCATTGATTTTGTCCTTGGGTTAAGCTCTTCTAAAGCAGTGATCATCATCAAGACTCTACAAGGCCTTTGCAACAGGTTAAAAAAAAAAGCGTATCACATTTGTGGCACTGAACGGGGCACAAATTCCCCATATGTTTATCTAGAATACATTCAAGGAAACATCACAGAAAGCACAACCTCCCTTGTCCTTACAGACAGGCTGCCATTGCTAGTTTCAGAATGACTTATAAAGGGCATCCAAAAAAGTATTGCACATATCAGATTCTAAAATAACACTGGAGGAGGAGGAAACACTTAGCATAAGTGTTGTTTTCACACTCTCACAAAGTCTGTCTAAACATGCACTGTGCTCAGGGTTAAGAGGCTTTTGCCATGTTACATGAATGAATGAGGAATGCAGGAGTTCGACCTCAATGTCCTGGTTTTCTCACTGCCATATGCAGGAATGCATGCTCTTTCTTCTAATTCTGCTTAACTTTTTAAGAGCAAGTAAGGAGGGAAACTTGTAGCTACTCACTGCTTTCCAAGCATTTTGTGCCAAATCTGATTGGTGGTCAAAATCGAAGAAGAGTAATCAATAACAAGTTACAGTATTTGTGTGGATATAAATTAGAAGAGAAGAATGAATGAATGAATCAATCAATGAAATAACATTTAGTTCACAAATACATAGCTGTTTTATTCTATCATTTGTTTGAAGTAGCCTTCGAATATTGTGTTGGACAGTGGTGGGGCCTTTAAGTCAAAAAGGTCTAGAACCACAGATGTACAGCAAATGGAGTCCCTCACAATGAATGTATTCTCTTTTATTGCAAAATTGAATATATCATGTTTTATAATGTGTTTTGTGTGTTACCCCACAGACTCTATTTTGTTTATTGGTAACAGTCAGGTGGTTGAGATGTTGACAGTATCAACCTCATGACTCTAGTGTGCCGTGTTTCTCTGTTCTGATTGGGCTGATTGGCCCATGATTAAGTAACCATGACTACAGATGAGAGAGATATTCAGCTGTGTGCTTTGCAAACCTGATTAGGCACGACAAATCAAGGACTGAAATCTTTACTCTCACACAAAGAGTGGTCATGCATCCTGAGAAAATGAAATGAATGCTATTTTTAGGTATGCCATTAGCAGGAGAGATGTAGATCTTGTGGTTAAATGAATCATTAGACATTTGCCACTGAAGAGCACACATCACTACAGACGACTGCATTCTTAACTTAGACATCAGGGTACATTGAGGAAAAAATATATATAAGAGACATGCATAGATACATTCAGAAATCTTCGAAACACCATGTACTAGTTTGCAAAAATTCAGTCTTGTTGAGCATAAGGTTGGTCATCCTCATCCTGTGGCTCATAACAATATAAACAAGATGTAACACTTCTGACAAAAAAAGGATTAATAGAATGTGATTTTTCTTTTTTTCTTTTTTGTGTATGTTAAATTTTCTAATTGTTTTTTTTTTTCTCAGAATCTCATTCTTGATGACCAATACAATATGCTAAGCAGCAATAAAGGTTAACAACAATTTTACATTATCTAAAGGCAACATACTAAATCCCTTTCTGGAGAAAATACAGAAATTAGAAGACACGACTGGGTCAATGCAGAGATAAAAAAAGACTATTTTAGAGCTTTAACAAAAGGTTAATGAGATCCATGTGACAAACACACCTGTTGTGTGGGTGTCGGAAAGGAAGGTTATCTCTGGTTCTTATATCTCTGGGGTTCTATCTTTCAATATTTCAAAACAAAAGATATCATTTATATCTTCCCTGCTTAATTATTTCCACAAGTCATGGGCAGTGCTTCTGCGCTGTAATATCATGAAATATGAACAATGGATGACAGCGTTTTTGACAGGTTCCTATTAATCAATTTAGTAAATCAAGTCATTTGCTTGTCAGTGCTGACCATACTCCTATATCATACATCATACATGAATGATGATTTGTAGAGATGGTAACAGGAAGGAGGGGTAATATGACAAACAACTATATCCAACTATACACCTCTTTGATTGCATGCGTCATTGAACATGCAATCTGATAATTCAGCTGATTCAACTCAGCTGATTCAGCTGAGTTCAAATAAACTCTGCAGGCATAACTTTGAGCACTGAAATAATGAATGAGGTGTGATTCAAAATTTCATCAGCTGAGAAACAAGGAAGATGCATGTTCACACACACCCACACAGAGTCATTTTTGCAAGATGAGACATTCTTGTCAGTGTTCACCCTGACAAATAAATCTCCCAATGCCCTGCTGTTTTCATGAATCCAAAATGACTCCTTCCTTAATATTTTCAGCACAGAATAAAATATAAATGACACCCCACCTAAACTTCTATGTAATTAATCATCAATGAATCATTTCTCACACTTGGTGATTCGGAAATGACTCCCTCCTGGGTGATTCTCTTTAATAAATCATGAAAAATGCAGACAGCACCGATTCATAAATTATAATATAGAATGTGTGGATTCTTGTGGAAAATGTGGAGTGCTTGAAGTTCAAGGATCACAGAAGAGTTCAGTGATCAGAAAGCTTTAACACAAGACATTCTGCTTGATTAACTAAATTAGTTGAGATCGAGATACAAACCAGCACAATCTAGCAATCAAGCTTCTCTTAAATGACTGCAATGGTAATTTGTTAGATAATTTTTGAAGGAAAACTAATTATCAACAGCATGTGGCCTTTTGCAAATAAACAACTTTCCACAAAAGTATTATATTTGGCAGACATTTAACATTACACAAAGACTTCCATTTGATCTGTTTCCATTACAAATTTAGCAAGCCACTCTGGCAGAGGTTCCTGACATGGTGTGGGGCAGCAGGGACCATTTAGTTTTCAAAAAAAGATTTCCATATAATATATATATATATATATATATATATATATATATATATATATACACACATACATATATATATACACATACATATATATACACATATATATATACACATACATATATACACATACATATATACACATACATATATACACATACATATACATATACATATATATATATATATATATATATATATATATATATATATATATATATATATATATATATATATATATATATATATATATATATATATGGTTGTAGAAAGGATATAGGAGACGTACTGTATACAAACTACTAAAGTCTGCTTGACATTACAAAATAAAGGCTGCTAAGATGAACATATTTTTAGGGATGTCCCGATCAGGTTTTTTTGTCCTCGAGTCCGAGTCAGAGTCATTAGATTTTGAGTATCTGCCGATACCGAGTCCCGATCCGATACTTCTATAATACATAAAAAAAATAATAAAGAAGAGCGAAAAAACAGATCCAGGATCTTCAATAAATTACATTTTGAAATATATTCAAATATAAAACAGCTATTTTAAATAGGCTAGTAAAAATATTTCAAAATCTTATTGTTTTGCTGTACTATGGATCAAATAAATGCAGGCTTGGTGAATAGAAGGGACTTCTTAAAAAAAAAACCTTAACAAGCTTACTGTTCAAAAACTTCTGACTGGTAGTATAGGTAAACTTTATTTTTTCTCTAATTTCTAGCTTTTAATTGGCTTAGAAATCTATAAATGCTGGACAATAACAAATAATAATGATTTGTTTATATACTACAAACACTGTTTATCACATAATAATGCAGAATAGTTTCTATACTGTAATAAGTACTATGTCAATCAGCACTGCATTGTTCATACTTTATTTATCACCTGCTGGAGATGACTTGAAGAACAATTTATTGTCGTGATCGTATATTAATGTCTTCGTGTTTGCATAAGTTTCTGTTTTCCTGTGAGCACCACAGCATAGCTGGACGCTTTTGTCCATATTAGGAATATCCTGATATCAGCGCGAGAGCGTGCTCCGGCTTCGAGTATGAATGAAACACACACTGCATGAGAGTTTAGCGCTCTGTGATGTTCATCTCGCTGTATCCTGGGTCCGAATGAAATATCAGGTCATGCGCAAACTATCATGTCTCTTTGAGTTTGAATCTATATTTATTCACACCAGCTCTTGAAAACAAAGTGATGTCATGCCGCACGCGTTGCTGTTTCTGTGTGGAGTCAAAAGAGTCTAACTCCGTGCCACCGCTAGTGTTGTCACGGTACCAAAAATTTCAGTATTCGGTACCGATACCAGTGAAAATCCACGGTTCTCGGTACCAATTTCGGTACCAAAGCAAAACACAAAAATATGCTAATTAAAAAAAAACTTTTTAGCACTAAAAATAAAACCAATGCCATTTTTATACTTATTTACAATTGTGTTTAAAGTTTTTCTACAAGTTATATAATTATGAAAAACAGTAAACAAGTTTCACCCAAATTTAATTTGTCTTTTAATTTATGAAATTTAAACATTTTATTTCTGGTAAATAAAGGGGATTTTCTATTAAAATTAAAACATGTAAGAAATATTGTGATTTATTTCTTTAAAAAATAAAGTTTTATAAAAAATTTTAACAGTAGTAGCAGTATCACATACATTTTACTAAATAATAGTAATATTTCTAGCACAATGCCTTTATGTAAAAATTAACTTTTAGGCCTAATGAATGCATATTTGTCATTTTAACTGAACTTAAGACTGGTGGTGATGCTTAAGATATTTTTGGTCATTGATGGTTTCTGTAAAAAAAAATAGTAATAGATCATATTAATTATTATTCATATTAATTATTATTAAAAGATAATACTACTACTAATTCTACTATCATACTAATGTATATCCAATGCACTATGAATTGATGAGCTGCTGGGTTCATGAATATTAATCACGTTGTCTGCGTTCGGTCAAAATGATTTGCTGAAATCAAAACAGGGACGGTACTAAATCAGCACCAGCCAATGAAATTGCCATTTGCGCATTGGCTCCGCCCACAACCGGAGAAACCGGTATGTCTTCTGCTTGTTCAAAAATGAATATGAATAATTCTAAATGAACCCCATTACAGGAAAAGACAATAATGAATAGTTTACATATAGCGTGTCGATTCAGCGTGGTAAGACTCTCGCTATCTCTCTCTTTGCATGTGTGAGAAACAGCGCTATCAGTAAAGCGACGGTGAGTCGTGCGCCTTCACAAAGAGTTTACAGAGCATCAAATACAGGTGCGCTGTGCGTCCATTGAGATGAACTGAAAAGTTCAGATCGCTTGATGGAGAGAGAACTCTGAAGCTCAGATGCTGAAATTAATGCAAGCGTCACGTGCTTCAGTCTATGTAGTAAACAAACCCGCACGTCTCTGCCATTCATTAATTCACACAGAGACGCGCAGAACACGGATTCATATTTCAAGCAACATTTGCGGCTTAACATTTACAGATACTGGTCCATATGGAGATTTGATTTGATTAATTTATGCTAACTTTGACAAATTCCATGACTGTCCATATTAAAATGTAGGTTTCATTTTCATGACTGGATTTTGAGATTCCGTCCTCATTTTCTGCTTCGCGGAAATCATAATGAACCGGGTTTGAACGGGACCTCGGTACTACCGGTACTTAAAGAAACCTGGTACCGTCACATTTACATTTTTTTAGTACCGACTTGGTAACGAAGTACCGGGTCTTTTGACAACACTAGCCACCGCATAATAAAAGATGTGTTAAAAATTTATGAGAATATATATATATATCCGAGTCCTGATCGGGAGGTAACGTCCGATTCCGATCGAGTCTGAAACCACGCCATCGGGCCCGATTTCCGATCACGTGATCGGATCTGGACATCCCTACATATTTTGCAGATGCCTAAAAACGCATGTTCAGCTCCTGACATTCTGTGAATCCACTGCCAAGAACTATGAACTTAAGTTATTTTTTTATGAAAACTTTTTCAACTATTAAGACCCCTGGTAGGCTGGACTTATCTGCTCTTAGGTCATTCTCTACAGACTGCAGGAATAAACAGATGTCAGGTGACATCAAATTTGAGTTTTCCTTAAGGCTGGCTTTCTGCCGAAGAAACAGCACTGCGGGGCTGCATGACACATTCATTCACCATCACCAACCAGCTCCTAAATGCATGCAGTAAGTGATGTGATGAGCCATCAGAGAAAAACACCTGTAGCCTAAGCCAATATCTCACATGTAGTTCATAAAGGCCATTCTCAACTCTTTAACTACAATACATTTATTAATTTCAACCTTAATGAGGCACTGTCTGAGCTATGCTTGAGAAAAATAACAATCAATCCACTTTACTTGGTCAGGAGACTCCCTTGGTGTTCTATTAAAGTAATTTGTGAGTATGCGTCAGGTGAGAGAGGCAAAGGAAAGTATCAGCCTGCTTTGAAACACCTAATGATGTACATAGTATTCCAGACACCATCTAAAATAGGGCCATATAGTGAACAAAGCAAGACACTTTAATCGCATATCACTAACTCATTACTACACAAACTCCAATAAGCCTCTTTCCTCCATCTAAAGAGTGAGGTCCTGCCAGTAAAATACGCTAATATAATAGCATCTTCAAGGATATTTGAAACTGACACGTTCAGTGTCAACTTTATCTCATCTGTTTCTGCTAAATGACTTAGAATAAAAACTAAATGGACACTTGAGCCAGTTTTTCAGATCTCTTTTAAACCCTTCTTGACTCCAATGCCCTTAGTTGTCCAACACTATTTTCAAAGGTCCCTCATATATGTAAAGATATTTCTTCCAATAATTCTGCTACTGTATATAATTCTGACAAAACTGCTCGTTTTTCATTTGTTCATTAACAAAAATTTAGAAACTATCAATACTGACAGGGACAATAAGCTATGTGATTTCTTGATGTTTTTTTTATTTGTTTTTTTTTATTATGTTTGATTGTTTTACTTAAAAATATGAATATTAATTGCATTGATAATAATCCACTAATTTGAATCAGTCAATCTGTAGCCCCTGCAGAAGTTTTAAATCAACATTTAATGCCAATGCTTAATCTCAATTAATTGAGATTTAAGATCTCTTTTGTGATGTGTTCATCCTATTACATTGATTTAACATTAAAAGGTTCACCCTAGAAAGGTCAATGACCTGTGGCACAGATTTCATCACTTCTTTCAAGATTCTGCTACTGGCAGACACTTTCAAATTAAAAAAGTGCCAATAAGAACACAATGCCAACCCTTTTACTCAACCTCTTTCACTACTGCAATAAGTGCTAAGATGACAGCACAAGCTGCCAAAGGAATACTAATGCAATTGTGCTAATTAGTAAATGTTTGTGTAAGAAAAAAATAATTTAATTACACTAATTTAATAACATAGCAAGTCTTTAAACCATAGTGGGTAAAAATATAGACAAGTTCAGTGGGCTAGAACAAGAGTGCGACACTGCAAAGCTGCTGCTGTCAGACTTACCACCCTGCTGTGAAGACCTGGCAGACAACACACACATACACACTCACCTAAAAAAAGAAGAGAGAGGAAAAATTATTTTACAACAGGCCAACCATGCAAACAAACACACACACACACACACACACACACACGTGCATATTGCACACATATGGAAAGCGGAAAGGCAGGACTATAATAGTTAGTTCGGTTTTATTCTTGTTTATGAATCCTATTATACAGTTCAGCAATAAGATTCAACAACAGAAGTACAGTATTTGCAGACATACACAAATCTATTAAACTCTCAACATCCTCTGCTTTCACTGACTGCATGTCAGCGGAAAACACACTTTTATTTCTGCACAATAGCAGGAAGGGACTAATACCACCACTAATCCAGACAGAACAGAGGCAAGCATACAGCAGACCGGAAGAGAGACGGACTCGCTTATCAACTACACTATAACCAGAGACAGGACAGCAATCAGGAGGGGAAAAGATAACGGGGAGGACTTTCTACTCTGTCTATTTCAGAAGCCCTGCCCACAAAAGGAAAAGAGAAATGGACTATTTTGGAATTCCATTCTCTGAGGAAAATAACCCCCCCCCCCCCCCCATGAGATAATGAGATAATTTCAGTGTTCCACGTAGTAATTTTGCATTTGTATATACGTCTATAACAATAAAAAAATCATAACCACAATAACCGGACCCATAAAGTGCCTACAAACAAACTTCCATTGCGGTGAGAATAATTTACAAGGATGATTCTAAATTATAGTTTGTTGCATAAGTCCCAAGTGACTAATTATGTGAAAACCTCAGAATTACTACTTAACTTTTAAATTCAGCAATAGTACACACATGATGGCAGATGAAAACAAATCCTTCTAAACACACAATGTTAACATTCTGGGTCACAGTCCTATATGTTACAGTCATCTGACCAATCCAGGCATAACAAGTTTGGACAAGATCTAGCTCTGGCTTGCTTGATCATTTCAATTTTGTTTGTAAATGAGGATGTCAGATGACTTATATAGACGATAGTCACACAGTTACCCTTGGCTTTAACCAAAGATCTTCACATTGTGCAGTCTTACAAGTAACAATTTTAAAGGAAAGTAGAAAGAACTTTTTAGGATTTAAGTATTTGCTTGTCTGTGGTGGTCTGTGCTCTCCTGTGGTGTGGATGAACGCCTATGAAGACACAGGACTGAAAAGAGGAGACATTGATTAGTCAGTTCAGTGGTAACTTGTTAATGTGAAGCACATCTAAAGCAGCATGGGGTTACAGCTAGCAGAAACAGTTGAAGAACAGTTTGGGATCTCTCATTCAGGCATCAATAATTAAGCAGCAGACATGCACTAATGAGGACCTGACGTTATTAAGGAGATACCACTTGATACGTTAAGATCTATGGCCCTCATACATACAGATATTTCAGCCATTACAACCCATCTATCTCTTTTCCAACTCTCCATTCTTCTGTCACAGTGTTGAATATCCCTTTGTGTGCCCAGCCTCTTTCTTTGTTCCATTTTGAATTCTTTCAAAAGCTCAATTATATATATATATATATATATATATATATATATATATATATATATATATGCACACAGACACACACACACTTGTACTCCTGTTTTTTTTTTTATAACAAAAAATAAAAGATCTCAAAAGATGACGAAATCTTGAAATATATATATTTTTATAAATAATATGAACAGGATAGTGGATCAAATATAATCTCTTAGGTTTCAGACATGTAAATGTCTGAAATCAGCATGATAACCGAATAATATGGGTGTTTAAGGAAGAGGTAGACAAAAGCAGTAAAGACCATTACCAACCTCATGCATCAACCTGCCAGCTCTTTTCCTCTCTCTGCTTCAATATCTTTCTCCTCCTTCTGTTCCCCATCAAGATAGAACTTAATGATGCTCGTTAATCAGAGTGCAGTCCTGAGTGTAACAAAAGCCAGCTCTTCACAAATGCATTCTGCTCCAGAAATGAGCAGAACTGATATATATGTCCTATGAGACAGTGACAACATACAGTCATCTCATGCATGTATACACACACTCATTAATAATAACTTACTTAAGAACAGAATGCAAATAATGTCATGTGGCACATTCTAGTCGCAACTCAGTCATCTAAATACTAACATCTTTACTGGGGCATAGGATTACTGTAGATTACTTCAGGCTTCACACACTTCTAGATTCAGACCAAACAAAATTAAAAACTCCATAATTAATAGCCATACAGCACTGTTGCGCTTCTGGTGCCCCAACCCCAAGTTCGAATCCTGGCTTGAGGAACTTTCCCAATCATGCCCCTCTCTCTCCCCCTGTTAGCTCTAATCTGTCCTATCATAATAAAAGCAAAAACTCCAAAAAATAAATCTTATTAAAAAAAAAAAAAAAAAAAAAAAAGGAACAGCCTACAGTCTCCCTGAGGGAGGAATCTTTTTACTTAAAACATGATTTTGGACTCTGCCTGTAATAACTCTAGTTTATTCTTTAACACATACCAAGCACCAAAATAGATTAAAAATTGGCTTTGGTAAGTAAAAGAACTGGTTGGCCAGTAACTTTACTGTATTAGTAACTGTAACATAACATGCTGAAGAAACTATAGCCTCAATCCCCTTTAAGTAAGGGATTCAAATCAAACCATCTAGTAAACATGGTTCTAACAAGTCTTGTAACCAGATTAAAACGTTCAAAATTGAAAGATTACCATGAGAAGTTTTTGTATAAAAAAAAATGAATTATAGAAAGAATTAAGAAAAATTATGAATATTATTATGGTCAGGTTCGTAACAGACAGTTTCAAACACTTGTGGGAATGAATGCACTGATGACTTAACCTAAAAGCTGAACAGATATTTTGAAATCTGAAAGCATGTTCAAGCAAGTCTTCAGCTTGATCTGCAGTGTGTGTGTGTGTGTGTGGGTGCAACTTAACTCCCTGCTAGGACTGACTAATGATCATTTATTCATATTCATCATTATTTCGACTGGCCATCACAAAAACTCATGCATTTGAATCAAGTCTCATTAGATGGAAAAACCACATTGTTCACAACATGTTACTGTACTTCCATTATCTAATGTATTTGCGAGGGAAAAATTACCCCACCCCCCATTTTCTAACTAGTAGTTTTAAAGCGTTATATAATATATTAATGCAAGTTAATGTTCTTAGCGACTGTTAAGACAAAGTCTTAAGGTGGGGTGTCTCTTAAAACATACAGACCCAGACAGACAGCACACAATATATATACACACACATTTACAAACAAAAATTCTGTATATTTGCACAGAACTAGTCTTTCACCAAAAAAAGGTAAAAAGAGAAATCTTGAGGAAAAAATGCAAGAGAGGTGTCAAGATCTATGATAGCAGACCAAAGATTCCCAAGAAAAGTCAGTAACGGGAACACGGAGGTTATAAATTGTTTTCAGTCCCGCTAACTGTGGCATTTTGGCAAGGATATACACATTTTCACCCTCAGGCCTGACTGAAAAAAAGATCTCTTGAAGCTGAAGACATCAACAAATACACACTATTCCCATCTCTCTCTTTTCAGCAGTTTGCTATGTGGGCTGCATGTCACTCGACAGACTCATGCCTTAGGCCGCTGGAAACTCATCTTCAGCTTTCCTGCTTACTCTCAACACATCCATCTTGTGTTCAAGCGAGAAGGCACATCTATATGTGTGGTACAGCCTCAGGACATTTCACTGCTGGGTGCTCCAGACTGGAACTCCAACATCTTGAGCTAATGACTAGAACATCTATTACTATTGCACAGGATGAAGAGACTTCTAACCAAACAACCTAACAATTTCTGATAATAATCATATAAAAACAGGCTTTATAAAGAATGAACTGTTTAAACAACTACAGAGATTATGACAATTTACATTTGATTACATGTTTGAATGTTTAATGTTACCAACTGCAACTTTGCTTTACATTTTTAACCAATGTTGATAATTTAACAAACAACAACAACAACAACAACAACAACAAAATGAAATCAAATTTCACTGAACTGAGAAACATTTAAACAACTGAATAATTTAATTTGCTACTGTATGAATTTGTATATTTTTTTAAGAAAGCCTGCTTGACATTGACAAAAAAAAAAGATACTTAAGGTCTTAATGAGAATGAGACATTCATGTGGAAATCAAAAGGCAGACAATAAGAAGTTCCTGGCAATACAACAAATATCCTTGCAAGAGTTTGCTGTTATCCCTTATGGTCAAATAAGTTCAGTTTCAACTATCAGTCATGTAATTTTGAATAAAACACAGTATCACTCCATCTTTCCACACCACTAAGCAGGAACGCAGGGATAAAAAATGTCTGAGGCATCCTCTTTTGTGCATCTTCATACATTTGAGTCACACAAACAAAAAGGAAAGTTCAAAGATTTTGTAGAAAAAGGAAAACCGACAAAAAGAGCAAATAAAGGCGTGAATAGCAAATGAGTAGCTCATGAAAGGCCAAGCTGAGATCTGAAGCTTCTCCGCTGAAGCGCACTTTTTACATTATACTCCCTGAGAGGCCAGATCAGTGTGTGTGTTTGTGTATATGTGTGTGAGACACATGAAACTGAAGTGATGCATTATGAGTGCAAATGCAAGAGCATCACCACTCTATACCACATTACTTTCCAAAATTTAAACAAACCTGCAGGATTCCATCCACAATGACAACCATTCGAGTTGACCTTTGACCTATTATATAAAAAAAAAAGAGAGAGAGAGAGAAGAATTGAGGCTCTATAACAGTGTGCCTGAGGGAGTTTCTGGCATTTTGCCCTCACTCATATCCCTCATTTTTCAGCTTCATTTTTAATTCGCTCTCTTTTCAAAAGGTCAGAAATCTCAGCCTGTCCATAACGACTGCACATGAAAGAGCAGGTTAGGCCAAAGTCACAAGGATAATTTTAAGGTCAAATGTTATCTTGGCTGCCAACAACATGAGAAAGCAAGCCTGCTTAAGGCTTGATCTACAGGCAAGTAAAACATCAACACAGCAACACAAGGCCAAATCTGACTAAACCTTTCAGATCCATCTACATCATATGCAGTGCTGGAACTGTGACACTGAATCTACAAAGCGAAGGCAAAATAAAGAAAGTTTTCTCAACAAAATGACTTTGACATTAGACACCAATCTCTTCTTGGTAAATATTGGTAAAATTTTAAATCAATAATAAAAAAAATGGTAGCACTCACTCGCTGTTTTTATTGTCCTGTTCTGCATATACATTTTATATATTTAATGGTATAATTAAAATAACTGGATAAAGAAACTACTAACCTTAAACCTACCCCTAAACTAGGGCTGCATGATGTGTTGTTTAAGCATCGATATCGCGATGTACGAATCCACGATACTCACCGTCTTCAAACAACACGAGCGCTGTCTTGCTCTCTCTCCCTCGCGCATACTAATCATTTGACACGATGGTGTCGATGTTTAAATCATTTAAAATGAGAACGTAAGTGGGCTCACCCCATTTTTGTTTGTAAGAAAAAATTATATTAGATTTCATATCGCAATATATATTGCAGAAAAATAAAATATTGCAATGTCGTTTTTTCCCAATATCATGCAGCCCTACCCTAAACCTAATCTTAACCCATTTGATTAAATTTTACTCAGTACTTTTGAGTACTAAAAAAATAAAAACATAAAAATACCTACAAAATGATGTATGATTTGTTGAAATCAGTCAAAAAATGACCGAGAAACACCTGGTTGATGTTAACAGAGTCAGAAAAGTAAATTTAGAGGGGAAATTTTTTTCTAAAGGTTCTAAAGCAAAAATCACCAAGCAACACAATCTTTTCGGAGAAGCGAGCACAAAAAAAAGCTACTGTACATTTGTAAAATGTACAAATAAACATACTTTTAAATGTTTACTATTTGGAGCATTGGGATCACTAGATGAAGGCTTAATGAACTTTTTTTTATAAAAACCTCAAATTCGGCCAAAATCAAACCCTTTCACTGTTTTTGTCTGCCGATTAAAATTAGCCTTTGAACATTCCGATTCATTTTGCCAGAGCGGGTCACATATTTGTTGAAATAGTAAAAAAAATAAAATATTAAATAAAAAAAATAAAAAATATTTTTACGATATACATTAGGATTCCTACACACAAACACATAACAACTGAGGCAAAAAATATATAATGCATTCCTGCCGTTTTTAATCACAGTGAATCTTAAAACATGATTCATACTTGAGTGAATTAGTTCCGAGATGTGCATCATTAACCTCTGATCATCAACCTATAGAGCACAAAATTAGTCTGCAATTATAACACCATCACTTTGGCAACCTCACAGATCACAGGTCAGTCAATGTCTTCCCACTTAATGCTCATGAACTCCATCTGAACTGAAACAGGCCTCATTAACTCAACTAAGATAGTAATTACTGCTCTGAGATCAGCCACGTAATTACCTGGATGTTTGATTGGTAAATCTTTAAAAGTGGTGCAGCTATCTGAGTGTTGTGGCTAAATTAAGATCTTTTCTGCAATAAATAAAAAAGTATGGTGAACTCTTAGGAGTGAATACTGCTGTTCTTTTTCATAACAAAAAGAATGGCAATGATCTTCTCCTCAAATCTTAACAGGCCAACTACAAAATCAAATGAAATCTCTTGTCTCTGAGATGGATAAGAGAGTAAAAAAGCTAATTATGGATTACTTCAATATCTTCCAAAGTTAGAATCTGCCTCGGGCTGCAAGTCGGCAATTTCCCGGTTCACTGAAATTAATGAAAGAGATAATTTGATATGATTCAGCATACTGACACATCAGCAACACACACAAAGAGAACAAGGAAAGGAAGTATAAATCAGATTATCAGACCAAAAAAATTAATTATAATATATTTGTTTTATACACACACACACACACACACACACACACACAAACAAGTAGAGAGATGATGGGATAAGATAGAATATATGACATTTTTACTTAAGTAATACATTTCAGATCTGTACTTAAAAGAATGGTTTAGTCAACAAACATTTTTCATAATATTTATAAAACCAAGTATTTCTGTATTTTTGCAGTCAACGATTTTCACAATGTATGCTCAGATCTCACTCCTTCACTGTCAGGTATGAAATCACATCTGTCATGACCAACAGTCAAATTGCTTGATATTTCTCATGTAGTGTGACAAAAACATCAAGATTTTTGAGGACACTAAATAAAACAAGTAATATGAAGAAATACACAAGCATGCCAAATACAGCAGCAAATTACATTACCACTAAAGACAGCCCTGCTGCCAAGCTAAACACATCTGGTTCTGACAGTCATCCACTTGTTTCCAAGATCAGAAGGTAACCACATACACACAAATAGCCTTGTTCTGGTACATGACAAAATTGCTGCACCTTCCAAGACTCCTTTTGAATTGCAGTTTGTGACGGATCAGTGAGTTTGATCAATCGCACCGAACTCATATCAATAAACTTGTTTACACGCTCATTTACTCATAAACTTTTCCTAAGAATGATTTCTCCAGTCAGGGGAGTTTTAGAGGGTGTTGGGAAAATGATGGTGTGCCATTCACACTTGAATGCTTCTGAACTTTATAATTGACTCCATTAATTTACTCTTACCTGAGCCAAACAGTTTCACAGCAAACAGTTTCTGCATGACCGCATGTTACGTGCCATTTCTGAAATCCAAACTCTCAGTGCAGACACACCCATGATATTTTTTTTTCTTCTGTATTCTTATTTTTCTCTTTTTAGTGAGTTATATTTCTGCTTGCAGTTACTATGAATTAAAGTAGTATGTTACTTTATTTTACCCTCATCTTCTTTGAAATCCATATGAAACAAAAAGTAGATATTTGTGGCAGAATGTCAAAAAATGTAATGGTGACCTAGACAAAGATTTCAAAGATTTTAATTTCAGTCTGTTTCTCTCACATATAATATTGATTCAGAAGACTTGAAGTGCTTGCGTTATACTTTTAAGATTCTTTTCTGATGCTTCTTGTAGCTTGACAGTTCTTTTCATTGTATGGAATAAAAAAGCGAAGATATTCTTAAAAAATTATTGTGTTCCAAAGAATAAGAAAGGAAAAAATAAGGAGCAAATTATGATATTTTTTAGCATAGTTTTTTTTATATATATATGTGTGTGTGTGTGTGTGTGTGTATATATATATATCCTACCCCTTAACTATGATAAATATGATGAACAAAGAAGACTGTAGTATATATATATATCCTACCCCTTAACTATGATAAGATGAACAAAGAAGACTGTAGTAACAGCTGCTGAAAATTCAGTGAAAATTTGAAAGATTGCGTAACCATTGATAGTCACAGATTGAATGGACAATGGTCCGTGAGCTGGAAAGCTGGAGAAAGACAGATGAAAAGGGACAGGGAAAAGCTCAAAGGCAGTAAATATGTCTAGACAAAGTATCCTTTGCACTATATGGAGATTAACAAAGACAACAGATGTGCTGACTGTCTCCACATGAGGCACAATGAAGTCAAACACATTAATGCCTCAGCCAAAACATTTATTGAGATGACAAAGCACACACACATACACAAATAAATCACACCTTTGTTCATATAATGATAGATAATGAGCTACATACTGCTGTGTTTCACTATCTACATAAGTGATGTGTTGAGTTTTGAGGAGGAACTTGTCTCTTTAGACAAAATGCCTTTGTGATATTGGAAGAAACTGATATATGCAATGATTTTTGTGAAATCATTGGTTTTTATAAAGGCTCACCTACTAATGGGCCCACAGTATGTCCTACCATGGTCAGATCTAATGCCCCCAGACAGGATATTATGTTCTGATTTCTTCAAAAGCGCACAGCTGAATTTCCATCACAGCTGTTCCATAACTATTTTTATCTCTAGCCAATTTATGCCGCCACATTAGCATATCAGCCTGCTGGGATCAATAGTTTTCCAGCACAACAGACTAACTACAGATGTAGTTACTGTGATGGAGCTTTTAAAGAGGATCTCGAGATCTAGTAGTCATTCAGACAGGTCTGAATCATTAACAGAGTGAGAATGGGCCAATAAAGTCTCTGAGGTTTGACTGGTGTCTCTGTTTTGCAGGAGGCTGATGTCTCACTGTTGGACAGTTTAGACAGCTAATCATCTGTACTGGGAATAAGAGAGAAGACTTCATGACCAACATTAAATACTGGCTCATTACGCTTGGCTTAGACTGCACACACATACACACACAGTAATTCTGTGCATGTTTTACATACACACAGCATCTCTTATCACAGTACACACTCACTCACACATTCACACAGGCTGTCTTTTTCCCCCAAAGCATCTGATCAGTGGGGTGAATCGGTTAATGTGATGCAGACAGACTTGTTCAGTTTCTGTCAAACTCTTTGAATGTGTGTTGTGAGGGGAATCGCTCAACGTACAGCAGAGCTGCCCTTTCCATGCAATTGATAACTTCTTATGTTAAATCAATCTCCTTTCCTACCTAAAGCCCTCATTTAATCAAACACCCACAGCCTGTAATATAATCCCAATATGAACTCTCTATCACCCTTAATACACAAACACAAATCTGTCAAACCTACATTAGCAAAGTGTCAAAGCTGAATGAGTACTGTGTGCCATTATCACCAAACGGGAAGGTAAAATAAAACCAAGATTTAGGCCAGCAGATTTTTCCATTCCTTAAAATCTGTTCACAGAGCTGTCTAATTTGCCTTGCTAAATTTTAACATCTCATTCTCAGAATTTCACTCTCACCTCTAATAGGATGTGCATCGCTATTCAATACAGCAGTGCACAAATCTGCATAAGCAATTCATGGAACACCTGATGGCATCTCTCTAATCAATCATTTCAATTTCTGAAAAGACAGAGAAAGAGGAAAAAGATGGACAGGCAGACAGCCAGCAATTACTCAGAAAAAACAGGAGATTTTTAATAAACCTGCTCCTCTGTCTGTACATGGACGTCTCCAAACTCAAAAACACTCTGATTGCGAAAACTGCATACCAATGATCCATATACCTGACCTTTAAATTCGCTAAAGCCAGGGAATCATTGGCCAACACTAAGTGACTGACAGGCCGACAAATGAAAAAGATAAGATTAAATGATATTTCAGAATTTTATAAACTATGAACTAAAACAAAAACTAAACATAAACAAACAAAAAAAAAACAATTGATAGGATGATAGACAATGTTTTCATCAGGGTTTGAAAACGAAAAAACAAAATTCAATCGGTTCACTCAGAGCAGAATCGATATTTTACCGTTTCTGTTCCTGCATTCCACTGATATTATTACCATTCTGAAACCAGTTCAGGTGGAAGAAATACTGGTTAATAACGTTATTTTTTTTAAAAACAATATTATTTGCCTATAATTTGCCTAATAATAATATAATAATAATAATAATAATAATTATTATAATAATAATAAAGAACAGTGTTTTCTTTACTCAAAAAGAGAAGGAAAAAATAGAGATCTAACATAGCCAATAACCCACTGCGCTTAGTCACAGCCAATAGAGCATAATCTTCTCTAGATTTTGGACAAATGTAGGCTACTAAAATAAATAAATATATATATATATTAATGTTGTCAAAAGACCCGGTACTTCGGTACCAAGTCGGTACTAAAAAAATGAAAATGTCACGGTACCAGGTTTCTGTAAGTACCGGTGGCACCGAGGACCCGTTCAAACCCGGTTCTTGACGCATACAGCGATATGATTTCCGCGAAGCAGAAATGCGGACGGAATCTCAAAATCCAGTCATGAAAATGAAACTTACATCTTAATATGGACAGTCACGGAATTTGTCAAAGTTAGCATAAATTAATCAAATCAAATCTCCATATGGATTAGTATCTGTAAATGTTAAGCCGCAAAAGTTGGTTGAAATCTGCATCCTGCATGTTCTGCACGTCTCTGTGTGAATGAATGAATGGTTTGTTTACTACATAGACTGAAGCGCATGACGCTTGCAATAATGAGGACAAACAACATCACCAGAACTGTTCTGAGTCACTTCACAAGCATTTTACCGTTTCATTTGAGTAAAACCAGTGTCAATTTAAAGGTATTCACGAAAAACCGTCAAAACAGCCTCTACATTGCGAGTAAATCACTCGCATATGTGAATAAATTTTACTCAGGGCGAGTAAATGATGTCTATTGTTAGCCATTGGCTAATACATTATTAGATTTTCCTCGCCAGTGTGTGTGTGTTCGAGGCTATTATAAGATTGGCGCAGATATATTTTCACTCGCTGAACACGGAGCGCTTCAGAGTTCTCTCTCCATCAAGCGATCTGTACTTTTCAATTCATCTCAATGGACGCACAGTACACCTGTATTTGCCTCTTTTACTGTCTATGGTATTTGCCGAACTGTAAACTCTGTGTGAAGGAGCACGACTCGCCGTCGCTTTGCTGATAGCTCTGTTTCTCACACATGCAAAGAGAGAGAGAGCGAGAGTCTTACCACGCTGAATCGACATGCTACATGTAAACTATATTCTTTGTTGTCTTCTCCTGTCAAAATAATTTAGTTCATTTAGAATTATTAATATTTTCGAACAAGCAGAAGATATGCCGGTTTCTCCGGTAGTGGGCGGAGCTAATGCGCAAATGTCAATTTCATTGGCTGCCGCTCATCTTTAACCCTCCCTGTTTTGATTCCAGCAAATCAGTTCGACCGAACACAGACAACGTGATTAATATTCATGAACCCAGCAGCTCATCAATCCATAGTGCATTGTATATGTTAGTATGGTAGTAGAATTAGTAGTATTATTATCTTTTAATAATAATTATTATGATCTATTACTTTTTTTTTTTTACAGAAACCCTCAATGAACAAAAACATCTTAAGCATCACCACCAGTCTTAAGTTCAGATAAATGACAAATATGCATTCATTACAAATTCATTTTTACATAATTATTTTGTAAAATGTATGTGATACTGCTACTACTGTTAATTAAAAATTAATCACACAATATTTCTTCCATGTTTTAATTTTAATAGCAAATCCCCTTTATTTACCAAAAAATAAAATGTGTTTAAATTTCATAAATTAAAAGACAAATTATATTTGGGTGAAACTTGTTTACTGTTTTTCATAATTATATTACTTGTAGAAGAACTTTAAACACAATTGTAAATAAGTATAAAGAATGGCATTGGTTTTATTTTTAGTGATAAAAAGTTTTTTTTTTTAATTAGCATATTTTTGTGTTTTGCTTTGGTACCGAAATTGGTACCGAGAACCGTGGATTTTCACTGGTATCGGTACCGAATACTGAAATTTTGGTACCGTGACAACACTAATATATATATATATATATATATATATATATATATATATATATATATATAAAGACAAAGTATTTTTAAGATTTTTAAAAATGTTTGCTGCTTTGTTAAAAAAAAACAAAGTTGCGTCTCACATGGCATTTTATTAGCCCTATTACTTTCCGAAATAATGAAGGCTAAAATGCCTGTAGTCTAAAACAAAATGTTTACAATCATTATAAAAACAGTTATTAGTTTCTCTCCAAAACAAATCCTCTAAAGTTTAGGCTATTAAAAAAAAATCAATCAAAAACCAATTTAAGGTGAAGCTGATGCCTACCTCTCTCATTCGGCACGAATCCAAATGTTTCCATTATCCCGATTTATCTAGATGCTAAAGTATGGTTTATCATATAGTGTTTGTACTTTCATCGCCATGAAACTTATTAAGTTAAGCCTTAAGCCTATAGTTTTTCTCCATTCACAGAAGTGCTGCAGATGTGTGATCTGTTGAATTCATCTCACACTATCCTTAGATAAACTCTAAGGGCAGTGCGACTTACCTATGATGAGTTTACAGCTGAGCGACATTTCACTCGCTGGCTTCAGCGTCACATTTGCATATACCATACTACTGGAATTCATGATTGGTTGACAACAAATTACAAATATTAAATGGAACGATAAAATAACATTATTAACCAGTTCATGGCCATTTAAAATTTTCGATTTTGTTCGGAACTATACAATTTTATCACAATTTTGTTTTGCAGCAGGTTTTCGTTTTCGTTCCTTGAACCAGTTTTAGAGCCTGGTTTTCATTGAATTTTTTTTTTTTTTCATAGTAAGGCTAAGCTCACTGAAAAAAAATGGACATATAAATACTTTAGAACTAGTGCTGCAACAACTAATGAATAAAATGGATTATTATCGATAATGAAAATCATCGAAACGATTCTCATTATCGATTAGTCAGGTCTGCCCACAGTGCATGTACAAATGCAGATGGACAAAATGCATCTACATATATTGGTATAAAGGTAAATCAGTAGCAAAACTCGAGAGGTTGAAGATCTGATTGTGAGAACTTGTCATATTAATATTTGTATTTGTAAGTTAAAATTTACACTCACAGCTCTGATGTGAAAAGCTGAATCTTTCAATTTGCACACACAGACAATGATCAAAACACCCGTGTTTTGAATTGGAAGTTGTAGATTAATAGTCACAAATGTGTAGAATGACATTCACACAAAGAAAATGACATACACACACGTTTACGACATATTTACTTTTGCACTTTACTTCAGTTACGCTGCACAACGTCAAGTCGGCACTTACAACCTCTCAGATCTGGAAGTACAAGTTCAAATCCTAGCGCTCTGACTTTTGCTACTCTTTTTGCGGTATTCTGTTGCAAAACTCACTTGTGCACTTGTATATGCAGATGTGAGAGAGCAGAGCTGGGGGCGGGGCTTTGGTGCGAATGAAGACATTTTATTGGTCGATGCCCGACCAATGAACAACGCCAACGGTTTTCACTGAATATCCTTAGCTTTGACGGGATTTTAAGACACTGCATTCATTTTGCCATTCAGGTATTATCTGGTAGACAAATAATGCAACATATTTTATATGTATATCCCACTGCATATCACTGTACCAGAGTTGCAATATAATGCTGTTTTTATTATTTATATCTTTTGTAAAAATAATTTTAACATCTTCATTGGGTTAAATTCCTAATTTGCTTGTCAGTAATGAATCTTTTTAAATGCAACATTATTATTATTTTTTTTTTTTTAAATAAAAATCGAGTTTTTAATAATGTCTAAATGTACATTAAACAGCAAAACCTAAAAAATAAGCACTTATGACCAGAAATACTGCTTTGAGCAACTAGTAGAGCTAAATACATGTATTTATTAAACATCAACAAGGCCATCTAGTGTTTAAGCAATGGAATTGCATATGAATATTATCTTTCTGTCCACCAAATGCCTCTAATTTAAAGCGTGCCTCTTTGCACTGGAATTTAAACCTAAATACTTCAGTTATTGTAGTATAAATAAAAACCATATTAGAAAATGTTATATTTCAAATGGTCATTCATGGATCATAATTATTGCGCATATTATTTAGTACCATGATCTCTTCAAATTAACTAAACAGGACTGAGTTAACATGTAGTACAGTTATTTTATTGGTTAAAAGTTACACTTAATTATTTAGTCACATTTAACTGCCAAGGAGGAGTATGAGAACATAATGCGGTTCCATTTTCCAGTATCAAATGCTATTGTAAGGCATAGTCATTAGTCAGCGTAGTTATCCATGCATATTCAATGCACTTTCTGTGTTACAAATTACTAGAAATCGCTGCAAATAATGAAACTACTGTCTGTCCCATTTAATACATTTCAAGCATATTGACAAAACGTCTAGTTTAGTACTATTGATAGCTCCATGAACCACGTGACCGCGTGGCGGTGAGATCAAAGCATGCTCTGGTACAGCGAGTTTACTCTGCAATATGCAGTGGGATATACATATAAAATATGTTGCATTATTTGTCTACTAGATAATACCTGAATGGCAAAATGAATGCAGTGTCTTAAAATCCTGTCAAAGCTAAGGATATTCAGTGAAAACAATTGGCGTTGTTCATTGGTCGGGCATCGACAAATAAAATGTCTTCATTCGCACCAAAGCCCCGCCCCCAGCTCTGCTCTCTCACATCTGCATATACAAGTGAACAAGTGAGTTTTGCAACAGAATACCGCAAAAAGAGTAGCAAAAGTCAGAGCGCTAGGATTTGAACTTGTACTTCCAGATCTGAGAGGTTGTAAGTGCCGACTTGACGTTGTGCAGCGAAACTGAAG
The DNA here is from genome assembly GCF_963082965.1 of Carassius carassius. NCBI lineage: Eukaryota > Metazoa > Chordata > Actinopteri > Cypriniformes > Cyprinidae > Carassius > Carassius carassius. The sequence goes on along the minus strand of NC_081781.1, from coordinate 10,827,524 downwards.
TAAAGTGCAAAAGTAAATATGTCGTAAACATGGGTGTATGTCATATTCTTTGTGTGAATGTCATTCTACACATTTGTAACTATTAATCTACAACTTCCAATTCAAAACACGGTTGTTTTGATCATTGTCTGTGTGTGCAAATTGAAAGATTCAGCTTTTCACATCAGAGCTGTGAGTGTAAATTTTAACTTACAAATACAAATATTAATATGACAAGTTCTCACATTCAGATCTTCAACCTTTCGAGTTTAGCTACTGATTTACCTCCATATATTGGAGAAAACAGAATGAGCTCCTGCAGGTAAAGTACATGATCCAAGCTGCCCAAAACTTCAAGCTTCAAGCTGATGCATTAGCATAATGGCTTGCCTGTCAGGGGCTTTTACAGATACGTGTGTGCATCCTCGGTGCAAAAAACTTTTATTTAATGGTCATATCCTTATCTGTAAATGTCACAAATTCACACAAGCCTTTCTGTTTTTGCATAAAGGCCCACCCTGACAGTCTGCGTTGTTGAAATCTTTACTTCAAGAGTGACCTGTGTGTGTTAAACGGACAGAACACAGAGAGGCGAGGGAGACAATATTCAGCACAAAAACATTTTTTGCTGAAATATCTGTTGTTTAACATCAATATGTAGGTTTAAAAGCCAACATGCAATGAGAGTAATTTATGAGAGCAGGAACAGTGAAGGGACAGCAGCGTGCAATGCCCTGAATATAAATATCAGATGCTTTTACAGGATAAAGAAATAACAGTAAGAGGAGACTGACTGTGATCAAAGCGCACGTGACGCGAATTCATGCAGAGCATTACATTGATTTTATTCGTCTTTATTATCGTTATGGTTTTAATTTTTGATCTAGAGATTTCAACTATATTCACTTTGTAGCCTTAATTGATTACAATTTTTTTTTAAACAAATGTATGTAAGGTTATATAACATTAAATTTTTTATAAAACTTTTTTTTTACAATTTTGACAAGATTCCTAAAATATTTGTTTTGTCTTATGACAGGTGGTCTGGTCTAATTGTTAAGCACTGTATGTTTTCATAGCATTCAGTTGACATTTGTTTTAAGGACATTGGGCAGAATGTGGAATAGTTTGTTTTTGTCAGTAAAATTAAAATAAAGAAAACAGGGTTTTAATCAGATAAAAAAAATGAAAGTGAAAGTGAAGTGACATTCAGCCAAGTATGGTGACGCATACTCAGAATTTGTGCTCTGCATTTAACCCATCCGAAATGCACACACACAGAGCAGTGAACACACACACACACTGTGAGCACACACCCAGAGCAGTGGGCAGCCATTTATGCTGCGGCGCCCGGGGAGCAGTTGGGGGTTCGATGCCTTGCTCAAGGGCACCTAAGTCGTGGTATTGAAGGTGGAGAGAGAACTGTACATGCACTCCCCCCACCCACAATTCCTGCCGGCCCGGGACTCGAACTCACAACCTTTCGATTGGGAGTCCGACTCTCTAACCATTAGGCCACGACTTCCCTCTGCCAACTAATCGATTATCAAAATAATCGTTAGCTGCAGCCCTACTTAGAACAGTGTTTCTCAACTAAGAGGCCTCAGCAAATGGTTAGGGCTGTCAGTTTAACACGTTAACAATTAGTTATGAAAAATAACATGAAAATATTTTAAACCAGTTAACCTCTGGCCCCGCCCCATGATCTGTGCGTTATTTTACATTTCATTTACATTACATTACATTGAAGACTGTTGGTAACAAAGCGGTTTTGGTTAACAATGACTTCAGTTGCATGAATGAAATAAAAAACTGAGATGTTTCTCAAATTAATCTTTTTTTATGTTAAGATTAACAGAGTTTATGTTAGGCTATTGTAGCCTAAAAGTTTATATGCAGTAAATTGTATGTTGAATCAAAATATTTCTTTGTAAAGCTATTATTTGTAATGTCTACTTAATACTCTCCCATTTAACTCAAAAATAGCCTTAGATAATCTTTTGGGGGTATTTTCACAGCCAAATGTAATTTGTAATAGATTAATTAATTGACACATCATGTAATTAATTAGATTGAAAATTTTAATCATATGACAGCCCTAATTTAAATTAAAATAATATATTATTAATATGTTAAAATACAACTATAAATTAAAATGCTAAAAAAAAATAAAAAAAAAACTTGAACTTGTCCATGTAAAGCAATATTAAATGTGTTCTGAGTTTGTCACATCACACAGTGTATGACATCAAAGTACCGCGAGAGTAATTCGAAAGCACGCAGATGTCTGCTCTCTATAGCTCTACTGTACTTTGATGTTCTACAACAATTGGTCTGCGCCGAGCTGCTACAAGTGGAGCACCCCTCTTATAGCGTTATAGGGCCATGCTCAGTGGCTCCATTAAATCAAGACACGATTTCAGGCCCCCTCTAAAAAAATCCTACACAAAAATTGAGAAAAACTATTTAGCAGTCTAACTCCACAATTCAGTACTACATAGTTCACAGTCTTTGTAATGTGTTTCAGCCTTTAAATAGACTTTTAAATGAAGAGACAGTGACAAAATGGCACCTGCTTCTTATGTGTTGTCCTGGCACTTGGAAGTTCACTTTGTGGCAGATGACAATCTCCTGTTTGAGATATCCGTACCAAGCGGTACGGAGTGCACACACACACATCCACAAAGAACATCCAAGTCCATCTAATATCCAAGCCTTTGAATGTGAAATCCAACCACACGCTCACATTGAGTTTCTCACAGGAGAGTTCAAAGGAGTGCAGACTTAAAGGGGTTATTGATGTATGATCACGTACAAACACTATGCTTCCAGGCTGAGGTAAAATTATATGTGCATGTCCTAAAGTGAACCAAAGTGCTTTCTGTGCGCTGACCAGCGTGAATTAATGCATTGCATTTCTCATAGTCTAGTGCTTCTCAACCTTTTTGACTCAAATGACCCTTACTGTAAAACACAATATTAAAAGGGCTAGGCCCTTTTCTGCTATAATTATGACAATGCTACTTGTCTTCAAACTTTTTTTAATAAAATTGATACATTAACCAATTAATGTTTAACTAAAAGTAACATTTATTGATTTTATGGGCTTTTTAGTTTAGAGTTAGATTTTAATATATTAATGAATAATTGTGCAATAATTTAGTCATCTTTAATAATTGCTCTTGTAAATTTACTGAGTGAATCATCGCCTTCTGGTTGAGAACCACTATTGTATTATGCAGCATGATAAATCAGAACAAAAATGTAATAATGGAGCCCAAAGTTGGACATGACACAGGCTACTGACTCAAATTACAGAGGAAACTAAATTAATCCTTTTTATTTTCATCTGGAAGCAGAAGAAAATTAGATTTACTATCTTTAAATACAGAATAAAGTTTCTTTAGGCTTACCCAAGCTGTGTGGTCAGTTTGACGCACTGATGGCATGCCTATGGGTATATGTTGTAGCTGCCCTGCTATTACTCAGCAAGACTGAGAAAAGATGGCAGGACCTTGCTCATCACAGACCACATAATTGAATATTGATTACAATTTATCTCTTGAAGGACAAAAACAACTTCAAACATGGTGTATGTGTGTGTGGAGGAGCCATAAAGCTAATTTAATGCAAGGCTCTGCTGAGTTCTTGAAGTACTGGCTAAAGTATTATATTAGCTGCTGTCACAATGAAGGAAAGCTTTAAAAGCGAGGCACTTGCTTACTGCACTCAGGGTTGTTGGTGGGGTAAGGGCCAATGTGATTTACACACTATGAGAAACACCACGCTGGGACTAATTGCACCTATGTACCTGTAGAGCAAAAAGAGAAAACAAATCAAATGGAAGAGGAATAAGATGAGATTGGATGGAAAAAGGCCAAAGACTGATAAATGAATCTGCCATTTTACTGCAATCTACTTTTGCATTAACAGACATTGACACTGGCTGCTAGGTGATGGTGGGAATTAGATAATGAGATTTTCCTTTCTGGAATGTACTGCATATCTCCATTTATTCCCTTTGGGACATGCCTGACTCCTGCTGCTGCCTTAAGTCATGCTTCACAGAAAACACATACAAATCGAGTCTTAATAACAAAGGGCTATTGTATTGTAATGGGACAACAGCACTGTCTGCAGCTACACTTAAATAATGGGCAGAGATGACAGAGGGAGTTTGAAATGTAGAATTGGGAGAAAAGAAAAAAAAAAACACTGAAGAAAAAGAGGGGGGGTGTTTGCCATTTCCAACTAGCTGTGGTTGTGGATTTTTGCTTGCCTGCACAAATTCCTCATTTAACAACATGCAATTATTTAAACCAAACATGGTAAATAAAGCATGTATAACATCTGGAGTTATGAACCTACATTAGCCATAATTACAAGCTAATAGAATCCCCTTCATCCAAACAGCTTCATTCTTGGAACTGCAGTAATGTGTACTTTACTGACCTTATTCACTTTTAAATTATTATATAATGACAGTGAAATGCATCATTTCATCTTCCTGCTCTCTGCATGACTTATGAGTGTGGTTACTGGTGGTGTTATAAATGGTGGTATAAAATGTACATTATACCTGAGGTATCTAGACCAATACTATTCAAAATGTAATAAATCTGTAAAAGCAACTTGTGTAAGTTTTGTGCCATGAGCAGAGCCAAATGGAAGCACAAAAAATAATGACCAAAATAATTTTCAAACAGGTTATTCTGTTTGAAACAATGGAACATTTATTTTATGAGTTACAAACAGTTCTTTCGTGGGGTTTGTTATAATATCTGGGTTAGATTGTGGAACATAATCCTCTCTCAGAAGTATGGTTTGAAAAGCTGTTTATATAACCACAGTACAAGCCAAAGTCATCTTTCCAAACACATTTCAGAACCTTCTAAGAAAAGTAAATGAGGCCAAAACTGTCTCTACATGTAACCTTAATAAAGATATCATTGCCTGTTTTCCTTGTTTGGTTAGTAGAACATTTACTTAAAGTACCAGAGGTATGGATTAAGATGAAAAGTCAAAATTTACAGTATGTGCACAAGTGAAACTAAACTCAAAGATTGAAAAAAGGAATAGTATTTCCCCATAAACTAAAAATAAAGCACTATATTATTTATATTATACATTATATTATCTTAAAAATTCATCAATCTAGAGGCGTGTCATGAATAGTTTTCACACAAATTAATTATCTAAAGATTTTTCATTAAAACAACCACTGTGCTATTCTGTGTCACTGTAGCAAGAAGGACCAAACTTTATGTTCCCAGAACTCCTAGCAACACTTATTAGCTCAAATTGTAGCAGTGCAACACAGCTTGTTTAAAATTTCCAGCGGAGTTTCTGGTTGTGGGGATCAAGATAGACTCTCAGCGGTTTGAAGCTTAGTGGCAGAGCTTTTATTTACAGAGCAGAGACTAATGGCCACAGCACGGCGTATCATTTTATTAGCGTGAGGAGGTCTGTCAGAAACATATTACTCACCACAGGGCTCTCTCAGGATAAAGACAGTGAGAAAGAGTTGTGCATCACATAAACAGACCCACATTGGTCCAGAGACCAGAGCACAACAGGATCCTTGTGTATTTTTAGTTGAAACTTGTGCACTGTTTTATAAGGAAGGTAATTATGCTAATGGCACTCTTAACCCAAGCATTGATATTCATGATGGAATATTCTTAAAATTTCACTGAATAGGAGTACCTGAATAACCTCCATAAAGTGTTTCCAGTAAATTAGATGAGAGAACCATGTCCATCTTAGAACAGCAGTCTTACTTTCTATAAAGTTTCATTAGGCTATGTTGAAAATAGGGATGCACCGAAATGAAAATTCTTGGCCAAAACCGAAAACCGAAAAAGAGAAAACAAAGGCCGAAAACCGACACCGAAAGAAATTATGCCAATTATTAGTACCATTGCATTTATTGCTATGACCTAGTGTTGTCAAAAGACCCGGTACTTTGGTACCAAGTCGGTACTAAAAAAATGAAAACGTGACGGTACCAGGTTTCTGTAAGTACCGGTGGTACCGAGTACCTGTTCAAACCCGGTTCTGGATGCATACAGCGCTATGATTTCCGCGAAGTAGAAAACGCGGACGGAATCTCAAAATTCAGTCATTAAAATGAAACTTACATTTTAATATGGACAGTCACGGAATTTGTCAAAGTTAGCATAAATTAATCAAATCAAATGTCCATATGGACCAGTATCTGTAAATGTTAAGCCGCAAAAGTTGGTTGAAATCTGCATCCTGCATGTTCTGCACGTCTCTGTGTGAATGAATGAATGAATGGATTGTTTACTACATAGACTGAAGCGCATGACGACATAATGAGGACATAAATACACAAACAACATCACCAGAACTGTTCTGAGTCACTTCACAAGCATTTTACCATTTCATTTGAGTAAAACCAGTGTCAATTTAAAGAAATTAACGGAAAACCGTCAAAACAGCCTCTACATTGCGAGTAAATCACTCGCATATGTGAATAAATTTTACTCAGGGCGACTAAATTATGTGTATTGTTAGCCATTGGCTAATAAATTCTTAGATTTTACTCGCCAGTGTGTGTGTGTTCGAGGCTACTATAAGATTGGCGCAGATATATTTTCACTCGCTGAACACGGAGCGCTTCAGAGTTCTCTCTCCATCAAGCGATCTGTACTTTTCAATTCATCTCAATGGACGCACAGTACACCTGTATTTGCCTCTTTTACTGTCTATAGTATTTGCCGAACTGTAAACTCTGTGTGAAGGAGCACGACTCGCCGTCGCTTTGCTGATAGCTCTGTTTCTCACACATGCAAAGAGAGAGAGAGAGCGAGAGTCTTACCATGGAGAATCGACAAGCTACAAGTAAACTATATTCTTTGTAGTCTTCTCCTGTCAAAATAATGGAGTTCATTTATTATTCATATTTTCGAACAAGCAGAAGATATGCCTGTTTCAGTGGGCGGAGCTAATGCGCAAATGGCAATTTCATTGGCTGGCGCTCATCTATTACCGTCCCTGTTTTGATTTCAGCAAATCAGTTCGACCGAACGCAGACAACGTGATTAATATTCATGAACCAGCAGCTCATCAATTCATATTGCATTGTATATTGTTAGTATGGTAGTAGAATTAGTAGTATTATTATCTTTTAATAATAATTATTATGATCCATTACTATTTTTTTTTTTTACAGAAACCCTCAATGAACAAAAATATCTTAAGCATCACCACCAGTCTTAAGTTCAGATAAATGACAAATATGCATTCATTACAAATTTATTTTTACATAAAGGCATTGTGATAGAAATATTACTATTATTTTGTAAAATGTATGTGATACTGCTACTACTCTTAATTAAAAATTAATCACACAATATTTCTTCCATGTTTTAATTTTAATAGCAAATCCCCTTTATTTACCAAAAAATAAAATGTGTTTAAATTTCATAAATTAAAAGACAAATTAAATTTGGGTGAAACTTGTTTACTGTTTTTCATCATTATATTACTTAAAGAAGAACTTTAAACACAATTGTAAATAAGTATAAAGAATGGCATTGGTTTTATTTTTGGTGATAAAAGGTATTTTTTTTTAATTAGCATATTTTTGTGTTTTGCTTTGGTACCGAGAACCGTGGATTTTCACTGGTATCGGTACCGAATACTGAAATTTTGGTACCGTGACAACACTACTATGACCGTGTACTAACTTTACTAAAATTAAGACATTGCAATTGCATAAATTAATATTAAAGTTTCAAAGATAATTACAATTACATAAATTATAAAAAACATAAAAGTACATAATTACAAATTATGCAAATATTTATTAAGCACATTGCAACAATGCAAAGTATAAAATAAAATTCTAAAATTCCCACTCATGTGTATATTAAATAATAATGTACAGGCCTACTGGCCTGCAGAAAGGTTTTAAAATGAACTGTTCTCTCATAAAAACAAAGTGCATATAGGTGAAGTGCATTTGAAATTTTTTCTCTGTAGGACTAGAAAGTGCATTACTTCTCCAGTATAGGCAAGAGGGTTATCACTTCTGGGGATGGGGACTTCAGACAGATAACCATCTGGCTGTTGAGAAGTTGAGCTTGTCATCTACCTGACATTTGAGAAATATTTGAGAGAGTGTATTTAAATAAGGCCAGGGCATAAATAAACATTTTTATCAAATTAAAGCAGTAATCTAGCAGAAAATCTAGCAGAAATATGGCTACAATCTGATATTATGTATGTATATGTGTGTGTGTGTGTGTGTGTGTGTGTGCGTGTATGTATATATATATATATATATATATATACACATATACATAAATTTTTTCTGCGCTCTGATCTCAGTCTCCTGCGCTTGGAGCTTCTCCGTCTCCACGCGGGTTCTCCGCATCCAGCGCGGCCTGGATCATTTCTCGTGCGCGCTGCCTTATTTCCGCTTCCAAGTAATGGTCTTTATATTGCAGATCAAGCACATTTGCGATGAAGTGCGGAGGATCCGAAAAGATCTCAGTGAGACGTGTGCTAACAGACTCTATAAGACTGTACTTTTCTTTGTTTTCACTTCGTGGTCCGTCTCAGTGTCTTTGTTAGGAGACGCTTTAGTGCTGCGAATAAAGGAATAAGAAGAGAGAATGTTCTCTATTAAGACCCTCTGGTGTGAAGTGAATGTCGCGGGGAAGCTCGTGGTCTGCGCTATGCAGGTGCACGTGCAGGTCGCGGTTTCTGTTTGCGTCATCACAACATTACGGTCGTGTTGTTTCGGTGATAAAAGTCTTTCGGCCGAAAACTGAAAATGCACTTTTGGGCAATTTTCGGCCGAAAGTTTTCGGTTCCCGAATATTCAGTGCATCCCTAGTAGAAAACCTGTCAATTACTGAATGGGATCCTTGTTGTGAATAATATAAAAAAAATTACCACTGAAATTCACCATTACATTGTTGAGAAAGCATTTTTATTATTTCAAATATTTTCATGGGAAGTCGTGGCCTAATGGTTAGAGAGTCGGACTCCCAATCGAAAGGTTGTGAGTTCGAGTCCCGGGCCGGCAGGAATTGTGGGTGGGGGGAGTGCATGTACAGTTCTCTCTCCACCTTCAATACCACGACTTAGGTGCCCTTGAGCAAGGCATCGAACCCCCAACTGCTCCCCGGGCACCGCAGCATAAATGGCTGCCCACTGCTCCGGGTGTGTGCTCACAGTGTGTGTGTGTGTTCACTGCTCTCTCTGTGTGTGTGCATTTCGTGGGTTAAATGCAGAGCACAAATTCTGAGTATGGGTCACTGTACTTGGCTGAATGTCACTTCACTTTCACTTCAAATTTATATTATTCTACCAAATAAAAAATAGTAGTATTAGTAGTAAATAAATAAAAAAATGACATGCCCAAAACAGACAGCAATGGTGTAAGTGCATTGACCATGATGTGTAACTTGCAGAGAGATTTAAATTGTATATTTTCCTACCAGAATTGTTACTATTATACATTTTCAGAGTCTGAGCTGCTGTTATATGTGGCTTTGTAGAATGTGATTTAGGGACACTTAAAGCTAGCAGTCATTGGAGTTTCTGGAGCTCTGGGAGTCCTCATTCATTATGACAATGTTAAACATTTCTGAGGCACGCTGCTAAATACCGCCTAATGCCTGCTAGAGCTTCGAGGGATACACATATGTACGCTCACACTGGAGACCTCAGGAAAGCAATGTTAGCTGAACATCTAATTCGTATTGAAGGGTGGAACTGTTAATTTCCACGGGTTAGTGTGTGTGTGTGACCAGCACAGAGGGAGGACGAGTTGTCTGAAGTAGAAATGGTGAGGGAGGATCGGCTAACCAGCCAGCCATTATTTTCCAATCAATAGTGAAAAAGAACAAAAGAATAGTATGCTGAAATCCCAATGTGTACGATCTGAGTCAATCTTAATTGTTTGTCTATTACGAAACATTGCGCTCTCTCTCTCTCTGTCTCAATCTTTTTCTTTCTCTCTATATGATTGATTGCATGTATATTCCTTGTGTGCAAGGACTATTTGGAGATGCTGGAGAGGAAATGGGTATCGATCAGACATCTTAATGTGTGCACCTTTGTATCGTAATTATTGCAAAGCCCACTTTGAATACACACTGGACTTTGCTTCATTACACATGGCAGAGGTTATCTTGTGAATTTATTACCATTATCAAACAAAGTTCAAAATTAAAAGTTATTGTAAACATTTTTTATAGGTTATGAAAGTTTAGTTTAAACTGACCAAAAATGACAATAAAGACATTTATTGTGCTAATAATGTATATTTCAAAAGTAAAGGTTTAATCCTAACAATTCTTCCACATATTTATAATTGTCATTATCACTAATGTTATCGGTTGTATTGTCAAAAAATTTAATTCTACCATTGGTGAAAAATGGTATACACTTCTTTTATAAGCTTAAAAATAGATTAGTGTTAATTTATCTTATGTTATAGCCTTAACCTACATGCTACAAACTAAGATTAGATTCCATGCGTATATGAATTTTATGGACAATGCACTTGTAAATAAGTTATTTTTATAATTATATGAAAAATAAAGTTTATATCCTTATTTCAAAGAGCAATGAGTGGTGAAGCTGCTTGCAGAGTTTGATAAAAACCAGTAAAAAAGAAAACAGAAAAAAGTTATGTGAAGCTGTCAAGGTCCATATAGACTCAAGTAAATTAGGCCAAATGGATGGATCCAGTGAGATCGTTTAATCAGGTCTGGCTCTGTAAAACTTCTAAAGCTCCACGGGCCAATCTGAGCTCTGGTGATTAGGTCTGATGTGATAACAGCAGACAGATAGTTTAATCAGCTGTGTCGCTGAGGCCTGTGGAACGGGAAGAAGCCTTTTAGCCATTTAGCTCTAGGACTGTTTCATTGACCAGATGCCAACATAAGGTCAATACACTATACAATGATTTATCAGATGAACAGTGATTCTTGATTTCTTTGAGTGTGCTCCTATGCTCAGGAGGACTACTATAGGTTGTTCATGATTTTATGAGTACTGATTTATCAAAAGCTCACACAAATCTTTATTTCTTTTGCTCCTTTTTTCCCACCAGAACAAACTAGTCTTCCACAATCACCATGCAATTTTTTGTTATTTTCCCCTCTATTATCACTCCCCCTTCTTTTCTAGTCCACGCTCAGCAGGAAATGAGTGAAATTGAACTTCACAACAAAAGTTCATTATCAACCAGCATTTTAGCAAAGCCTCAGCTTCTCTCTACAATCTACATCTATCAAACCACCCCAAAAGCAAAGTGTCCAGCTTCTGTTGGAAGAAATTGCATATTCATGAAGTCAGGCTCTAGGCAACATCTGGCACAGTGAAGGACCTTAAACATAAAAACTGCCATAAAACTTTATAGTTTTGACTTTGTGGAGCCAGTAGTAAATCAGTGTGAACAACAGGAT